>NC_089174.1:1515955-1815955 GCF_009819655.1 Sylvia atricapilla
AACTTCCATCTGAAATCTATGGAATTTCTTTCTCTTCTTGTCAAAGCAGTAAGAGTCTCAAATAAAGTTCAAAACCGACAGGCAGTCTTGTCCAAAATAAACATGTATTTGATTCTTCACACACCTTTAAATGAAGTATTTTATTAAATAATTCAACACAGTGATGGAGCTAATAAAAAGATTGTATGGGCTCAACTGCCTTTTCCCCTCTAAATATTTTCCACTGAGGGATATTAAATACAAATGCAAAACCTTGAACTCGGTAAATCCTGAATCTAAATTTTCTGAAATAAAAAAAAAAAAAAATATGGAGAAATATCGCTGCAGTCCATTTCATCCTTTCATTCCTTTTTGCCATCCACAGCATGCTGCACCAGACACAGGTTTGGTCTGATCCAATAAATACACACAGTCTTATGTTATTTTAAGTTTTGTTTCCAGAGGAAATGCCAATTAAGCAATGACATTCTCCATCTGCCTGCCTGCCAGTACTTCATGTCCCAATACAATTTTGGAATCAGTAAATTAATTTTGACAAAGTTCTCAGAGATTATTTAATTCCAGCAGGCTCTGTGAGGTTTGGCTGCTGGGTAAAGCGAGTCCCAAGTCCATTGGAACAGTGAAAACACACACTGTGTGTTTTAAAAACACACACAGGCTGCCCACCCGGCATGATTTCTCCTTTAAGATATCCATATCCACTTCTAGCAGCCCAACTAAAGAGCTGTTTCAGAGTTCCTAAGGCATCTGCTATTATAAAACCAAGAAAACAAAGTTATTTGCTTTTATTTTCCGGCTAGTGGCCTTACAAAACAGAAATGAAACAAAAATCATTACAACAGAAAGTGACACTTTCAACAGCATCTTGATTCAAAGTGTGTGAAAGATCCCACTGCTTAAATCTGAATCACCATTAATAATAAAGCAAAAGTATTTTATCTAAAAGAAAACAACAATCTTCCCCCTGTTTTTGGTGCTGATGCATATTATAAAGGAGAAAGCCAAAGGAGTAAACTGTTCTTTATTTAATGATGATGCTGTACTTTATATGCACAAGCAGACTTCTGGTTTTTTCAACCTTCCAATAACAAACAGAGAAAACATGTATTATTGATTAGTTGTCTTCTTTTGAATTAAAAATAAGTGTTGAGACTGTCCACACAGTTACCGTGGATTTGAAGCTTTTTCAGGCTATTGTAAACACAAGTCTGACTTCTAGAACGGAAAAGCAAGATCCTTATTGGAATTACGTTTTCACAGTTTAAAAAAGCAAAACCAACCCAAACTGAACAACATAAACACGAAACCAACTGGCAGAAATAGGTGGACGGCAAAGTGCCTTGGTTTCTGGTGATAAATTGATGGGTTTTACACACAGGTAGCCAAGGAGAAAGAGCGAAAAACGCGAAACACGAGAGAAAAAGAATTCAGAGAGCTCAAGCATCGGCTCCACATCCTCCCAAAAGGAGCTGAATATCAAATCGTGGTTCCCAGCAGAGGAACCCTCCCTTTCTCCGGGCTGGGTTTCTGCCTGGGCAGGAGTTTCCCGGCAGGGAGGATGTCCCGTGTCCCAGGAGGGATGAGAGGCGCTCCCGGAGCGTGTGCGGCTGATGGAGGACACTCGGCTCATCCTCTCCAGCGACACCCGCCCGTGTTAAACTGCTTGACCTTAATCCCCACCAAGGGCTCTCCACTCCTCTGCTTTGCCTGATTAGCACCAAATGTGGCTCTTTCCCACCGAGCTGCAAAAAAACGCTTTTTTTGCATTTCTCTCCCTCCTCCGCCTGCCCCAGCCATTGCTCTCTCATTTTCAACCCTTCGATTTCTCTTCAGAGCTCATTTCTGATGAGCTCTCCCCACTCCAGCCCCTATAATCCCCTGATTTCCCCCCAATAATCCCCCGATTTCCCCCCGATAATCCCGCCATTTCACCCCAAATCCCCCCTTCCATGAGCTACACTCCATCCAAGCTTCCTCCCTCTCACCTGAAGATTCCCTTCATTATTACCTTTCAAGCCTTTTCCTCACTCCTCTGCCCACAAATTAAGGCCTTTTTTAGTATCTTTCCCATTATTCTCCCTCTGCCGAGAAACGAACACATTTTAACGATTCAAGGATGCATGAAAAATTCATTCATGTATTTGTACAAGTCTTTTAAGACACAATTATGAATCCTTGATTCGCCATACTTTAGAAACTGTCCAATTAATAGCAGAAATCCTAATTTGTAAAAAGCAAATTGACCTACAGTACTGCTCGAGATGGTATCTTTATTTAGAATGAGTTTAGAGAGGAATCCAGAAGGATGTTTAAAAAATAGACAATATACCATTGGGAGATGTTTTATTCATAGAGACATTGTGAGAAAAGGATTGAAAACACTGAAGATGACTTAATTATAATCTTGAAATTAATGAAACAATTATGTCTATTTCTCTAGGCAGTGTATGAACTTTTAACATAGGCTGGATCAGTACTAGGCTACAGATTTTGGGGAAAGAATTAGAAGTAACAAGATTTCAGATTTATTTTTCTTTCTTCTTTTTTTGAGGGGGAAAGGTTGTTTGTTTTTGTTTTTTGTTAGTTGATGTTGGTTTTTTTTCCCCTGTTTTTGTCTGATTTGTTTGTATAAAACTGTTGGGAAAAGAAAAAAATACACCTTTTTTTCTTTTTTCCTGAGAATTCCCTGCAATTCTGGAACAGGCTGTGCTACTCGACCTTTAGGCAGCACCACAGAAACTCAACAGAGCACCAACTGTGGAAATGCGTTTTCCACGTGAGAAGAAGGACTTGAAAATGAGAGGAAAGCTTTTCCCCACCCCAGAGGAGGTGTGCAGGGAGGAAGAACAAACCCCTCCACCCATCCCACGAGAGTACAGACATTGGAAGAGGATGGAGCAGCACTGACCTGGCATAGGAGGAATTATTTGATATAAAGGAGTGGCCAGAGTTGGAGCAGCTCAGTGAAGGTGGTTAAAGGCTGAAGGGAATACACAAACATGCAAAAAAAAGCAATATATATGATTAAAAAAAAATAATATGTATGGTATTATATGTTTATACACATATATATACGTATGGTTTATTTCTCCTTTGTTCTTTTCCTACTTATTTAGTGATGAATGCTGCAGTGGTGATAACGAACCAGTGATTTAAATTAAATCAAAGTTTTCCCAGTCGAAGTATGGCTAGAACTGTGGAGCCCAATGAACATACAGTGGTTGTTCCTGTAAGAGGAGTGCGTGTGAAGTTAACACAGGACTTGGGTTTTGTCTGATCTGTGTTAGACTGGTAAAAAACCAAAATTTTTGACTGCTAAGCAGCAGCAAATGCCTGAAAACCACTGCCTAACTTGTTTGAAAATTTGTATAACTGTGATGTTAAATCTATTATTATAAATACACTTCTGTAACTGTTTGATGGCGACAATAAATGATTATTCTGTGCAGAATAAACCATGATCCCTGTACAATAGTGCAAGGCAAAGGAGCACAGGCACTGGCCCTCACAGAGGAGGGACAGGAGGATGGCAGCTGTCAGCACCAGCCAGCTCTGGTTAATTACTGCTCAAAATTACTGCTCGAATGGCCTCTCTGGCAAAATCCCATCATTATTCTGCTTCTGTTCTTGGTCAAGGAAGGAAAGAGAAAGAAAAGGGTAGAAACAATAAAGCATCCGTTCAAAATTTCAACATTTGGGTCTGTCACGCATTATTGAGATGAGGAATTACTTCTTTTCTTCCCCAAGATGTCAAAAAGTTCATACATGGTCTCAAAGAAGAGAATGTAAGGTGCTGCTTTTTTACTGAATTCTGCTGTGTCTTGGACACTTGGGATATCTCTATTATAATTTTGGCCTAAGATAACCGACCTGGAACAACTAATTAATTATTCCATGCTTTAGTTTGCCAATCTAAAAGAAATATATTATCACCTGAAGAGCCTTGAGAGGTGACTTTGATATTTTTTAATAGAAGTGCAAATTCATATCGCAGGTTTACAAATTGCAATGCATTTCAAACAACTGGAATTTAAATAAGTCCTCTTTGATCGTCCAGAGAGAATTCTGTAGGTTCTCAATTCCTCTTCTTAAACTAGATTTTCATATTTAAAGAATATCAGTTTAGCAACCATTCCCATTATAATGTGAAGTGTCTTCTGTCTTTATTATTTGTAAACAAGCAATTTCTTTATTAAGGGGAAAATCACTCTCCTGCTGCTTGAGGCATGTGATAACATTGTAGATGAGTTTTGTTTCTCTTTCACTCATGTTAGGATTTATAACCGAGCAAGACAGCTTCACTTTTTTTAAAACAATCATGGAATCCTATAGAAAATGATTTCAGCAATTCTCAGGATGATTCCTCACTTATTACTTTGCAGAGGGAAAACAAACAAGAACCACAATACACCAGCTGGGCTAAAATCTCTTCAGCTTTTAGTTTGACCCAGATGCAATTTCTTTTTAAATGGGGTGGAAAAAACCCACGCAATTCATGGAGTTACCTAAGTACTAGAAACATAAGTAAATGAAATGTTTCAGGTATTAGATTTGTGCCTCAGATGTGTTTTCCAAATTAATATGCCTGAAAACGATGTTTGAAATAGCAACATACACCTGGAATAATGAAAAAAAAAAATCTTTTTAAACAGAGGTGTAATGAAGCGGAAATAAAATGTAAGGTCAGTACAGTATTTTGTATTGAACCACTTCCATGGGCAAAGATATTGAGATTGCATGAGGTACCCTGGTCCTGAAAGCAACTCTGATCTTTTGTAATTAGTGCAGGAATCCCATTTTCCCAATAGGAAAGAAAAAGTACAAAATACAGGGAAGTAGTAGCCACCATCTCGTATTATTTTCTTTAAAAAAATCTTCTTTAATTGCAACGAAATTATCTCAGCTGTCCTTGAAAACCTAAGGGCACGTTGCAGAGGTACACTGCATTTCCCAGAGCCCTGGGGGGCAGCCAAAGCCCAGAAAATTGCTGCTTTTACTGAAATCTGTCCCAGAAACCTGCTGGTTACTGTCCTGTATGCCCACAGGTTCCTGATTTGCACCAGAACCTGAGCCAGGCAGACCTGGAGAACAATTAAATATTCATTAAATGTTCAGGACAGCATTCATGCAGCCCTGACATCGCATCTCTGTTACTAACCCTGCTCCCATCTCATTTCTCTCATTCACCCACCACATCAGTGCAAAACACACAGGTGGGAAAAGTTAAAAATTGAATGGATACATCTCCATTAAAAAAAAAAAAAAAAAAAAACAAACATTTAAAGGGTATCATCATCCCATCAGCTCCATCCCATCCACCAAGGCCATCTGCAGGTTCCATTGCTCCAGGAACTCTCACATGAACACGGAGTGAAGCTCCAAACCCTCTGCAGGAGATGATGCAGCACTGAAGGCACAGCTGTACAGGATGACTGTCAGTAAAATGAGGCCTTCAGAACCGGGGAGGAAAGTTTTGTCTGTTTTGGCATGTGATAATTTTCCCTGAAAATATTTTTCAAAAGCGATGTCATCTTTCATGTTTAATGATATTCCTCCAAACTCAGAGCAGTGGAGCATTGCAGTGAGGGCAGGGATTTGCACAAGAACCAGGCAAGTTAATGCTGTTTTAAAGCAGTTTTGGAGCAAAGTTTCATTGGAGAGCTAATTACAGCGAGCTGAGAATGCCTCCAGTTTAAGTTACTTAATCCCTCATGGAAGAGCTGTGGGTGCTGACTTCCTTACCTTCTTTCTAAAGTGCAAGCTGTTAAAAATGCTAATTGTCTGAATTCACAAAATTCTCTCTTCAAAGAGAAATAGCACTGTTTTGAAAGGCAGCTTTTGAATACGATTTTGATTCTAAAGCAGCCTATTTAGAGAAAATGGGATCCATAAATGTCAACACCACCTGTAGTCTGCTTGATAATGTGCCTGCTTTCTGACAACAGCATTGATAAGCCACAGGCACACTAGAACAAACATCTCTTACTTTATCTGTTAGATAAAACTTGAAGGGGGTGGTGGTTACTAGGAAACTTTCTGTTCCTAATTTGTTTCAACAGAAATCTGCAAATACAAGTTTAAGCATCAAACAATGCCAAGCAAAATTCGGTGGATTAGCATTTTCCCTGAAGAAGGCAGGGAGGTTATGAGCCTCTTTGGGTTTGGTGACAATTTCTGTGCAGCAGCGCAAAAAAAACCACAGAATTTAGAGGGAAACTGTCTTTGGGGCCTGTTGTGACCACGAGAAAAAGCTGTGTGACACATTAAATGAGAAATAAACATTCTGACAATGCGAAACCCAATCTTCTGCCTCCTACCTATAGAAAAGACATGACAGAAAAAGCCTTCAGGCAGGCAGAACACCTTAACAGGTTGTGAAATAAATGCACTGAGCCAGTGTTTTACATGAAACTACTGGATGTAAGTCCTGGTTATCCAATTACGAAGAATGAAGTCTTGGTATTGTGATAAGCACAGCTAAAAAGAACAAAGGAGGAATAGCTATAGCTAGCAAAATTTTTTTTGTCTGCTGGAAGTTTCCTGGGGAAATTTTTAATAATGGATGTTATTTTCCTACAGGAGTTTTTGTCAATATGTTATGATGACACAAAATGGCAGCTTAAATCCAAGAAGTAACTAAATACTTTTAGAAAGTACACGTAAAATTGTAGAAACTTTTGCATCCATTTTTGAAATTATCTGAACAATAGAAAGGTATTAAAATGTGATATTATAATGAACCTTCTTTCTCTATCGTCTGTTTCTCATTTTGATTGCCAGGTTATTTGTACAGAGAGAAAAAGACAGGGTAAGGATAAGAAAGGAAATCTGAAGTCAAGCAGCACCACAGTCCTCTATGAAATATTCATTGGTACTTGAACAGGACAATTTCAATGTTGTTTTGCATTAAAATCTTTTAAAGGGAAGAGAAAGGGAAAAGGAAAACACTCAGATCATGGAGTTTATCAGGCCAAAAGGGAGGTCAGTGACCCGTTTAGATCTCGCTAACAATGGCCAGGGCAGAGCAGAGGACACACAAAGGGTCTCCCCACCACCAACCCCTCTCACCATCTCAGCCTGGGAAATCACCCAAAAGCTGTTCTGTTTCAGTTTCCCCTCCTCTACAAAAGTCGATATATCTCAGGCAGGCCAAGCCTGATCATTCAGGGAGATCTTTCCATCAATTCCTCTGTGGAGCTGAGTGAGAGAGAGATCTAACATCCAATTTAATATCCCCCCACACCAGTTCAAGATCGTTTCCCTCAGTATGTTAACTGCACTGTCCAATTCAGCTTCAAATAAAATCAAGGCAAAGGGCTTCAAAACCACTTCAGACAGATTATTGCACAGTCCAATATGTTTTACTGGTTCTAAGTAAAAGGCTTTCTTTCATTAGCTTAATTTAATTCCCCCAGCGAGTTGCTATTCTTTTGAAACTACCAAAATACTCACAATTACTCCATGGTGGTTATAAAAGAGCCTTTGAATATGTACTGATATTTCCTACGAGTAAGCCAGCCTCTTAAAAATCCAGGCCAAACTCTCTGGTACTGTAAATCAACACTGCCAAATTGAAATTAATGACAGCACACACAAACCTGGCCCAGTGCAAGAACCCAGAGGAGGTTGGATGGAAAATGTGGACTAAACAGGAAACACAAACACTTTTGTTCACTTTGCTGTCAAAGGACGACAAGAGATGGAAATTCAATTCCATAAAAAAAAAAAAAACACCTGGGGAATATTTACAAATTTCCTTGGGTCACTCACATTTGTCTATGGAACATTTCCCCTCACCTTTCTCCATACAATTAAAGTGGTGGCTGCCGAAGTTCCAGACAAGTATTCAAAGGTGAATTATTGCTGAACTTGAGGCAGGGCTTTTATAACCTGCTTTCACTAATCTCAGAGATGAAAACTGCTAGAAATAATTTCTTCACAAGTTTATTTTATCTTCTCTTTCAATTAGCAGAGGTGCCAACGCTCTGCATGTACCAACTGAGCTCCCTTTTACCTTTTTTCTTTTTTACTTAATAAAAGAACTGCAAGATTCTCTGGAGCCTTGAAACATACATGAAATGAGACACTACTTGGACATGAGTGGAATTGTCTTCATTTGGTTATTGGGTTTTTTCCACCTAAATGATTCTTTGGTGAGTTTCATTGTTTGTTTTTTTTGTTTGTTTGTTTTTGTGTTTTTGTTTGTTTGTTTGTTTGGTTTTTTTTTTTTTTTGTTTGGTTTTTTTTTTTGTTTTTTGTTTTTTTTTTTTGTTTTTTTTGTTTTTTTAATAATCATCATGTATACTCATTAATAGTATTGATTTAATGACAAATGAACCCAAACTTTTATTAAACAGCTGGGGAGCAGGTAGAGTAGAGGCAATAGAAACAAAGTCTTTCCCTGACCAAAACTGCCCTTTTTACAGGACTTAAAAGGTGCCCAAAACCCCTCACCATTTGTAGGCACAGGAGAAAAATTCAACCTGGATCATTTGCTTTGGGACTACTACAAAGGACGTAAAAAAGTGTCTGAAAAAAAAAATGGGAATCCTTGATTTTGATAAAGGAAATGAAGACATTGCCTGGAGTATTATATAGTCTGGCACCAGCTTCACAGGCATATATTTCAGCTAATCTAGAATTGAAATGATGTTAATATAGTGCAACCTGAGCTCTACTGAAATAATTACTCTCTTGAATTCCACAGAAATGCCAGAATCATGCTAAGATTGATTTTTTTTTCCTGAAATTTCCCACATAATTCTCTTGTAGAATCTCTGAATAAAACTGGACAAGGTTGTTTATACTTTTTTTTTTTTTTTTTTTTTTTTTTTGGTAACCTAATTTTCCATGAAAATGGTTGCTTTACCTTCTGACTTGGATTCTGCACAATATCAATCTCTTCCCTCCTTCTGACATTCCTTCTTAGATGAAAGTCAGAGAGCAAAAAAGGGAAATAACTTCTCAATCTTCCTTAGCTGCAAGGTCCTGCCAGGACATGGATGAGCAAAGATTGCCTTCCTCAGCATGAAGAACAGACAGATGCTCAAGACAGAGATTTTCAGTCTGGCTCAGAGCTGAGGCTGTGGCATTGCTTCAGCTGCCTGTGGCTCAGAGCAGGGGGAGTCTGATCCTGCTCTCAGTTTTTGGGTTAGGATACAATTTTCCGTGGTTTTGACACCAAAAGGTGTTCTTGTTTGCAAAATCACATAATTGAGTTTATCGATTCTTTGAACAAATCACTGACTGCCTTGAGCATGAATGATCTTATAAAGACTGGAGAAAGAGCTTGTTTTGAAGCTCATTTCTTCTGGTGTCGCTCGCAGAAAGTTGATTTGTTCTGCAGGCAGAAAGTTCATTCAGAAAACATGCTGCTGCCTAAGAAAATCTGTAACTAATGAAAAAAACCCTTCAACATGCCTGGTCAAACTGAAAACTACCTTTGGTGGTAAATTCACAAAGACAATGCAAAATAGATCTGACTTCTCTCACTGAAGAACACTCCCAAAGTACCAGAGAGACTGACAGCACGGCCGAATTCTCTTTAAATTGTGAGAGTCAAACAAGAAAGATCACATTCGGTAGTTAAAAGCATTTTTCCTCTTAGTCATATATTTATATGACACTTCGGATGGAAACCAGGCCTCTCAACATTCTAGATAAGAATATCTCAAGAGAATGAATATATTTTCAGCTTCCATCTGTGATGTCATTACAGCTCCAATCTGTTCAAAAGCAGAAAGTCAGGCCAGAGTGAAAGTGTCTCAATCTGATTTTCATACACCTTGGCAGTAGTCTCCCAGATTTCTAATTTAATAAGGCTTTGGGTCACTAGAAGTGCTGCATTCTGTAAGTGGCAGGCTCGTTGCCTGCATGATGAACCACGAGTCAGGTTTCAAATGCTCGCTGCTGTATAAATTTTTCAAAAAAGAGGGTGTTTGCCCAAGTCCACTTCTGCTTAGAGGACAAATTAAATTGCACAAAGTCCTCAGTGTGCAGAGAGGAAACTCCCAGCCCTGGTGAAGAGGGGTCTGGGTCCAGGAAGCAGAAAATTCCAAGTGTCAGGCTTGGCCTGGCAAACTCTGCTCTAATTTCCTTTCCCAGAGCTTTCAAGCACAGGGATCTTCACACCCACTCCTCCTGGGCTGTTCCTAACTTGAACAATTAAAGACAACAAAACTGCTCATGTAAGAGATGATTTAAGAGATGATTTGGGTGAATTTTCATGCTTGAAAACTGTTCCCCTCTCTTCATCCTCTCCCAAAAGCTTCAATTTCCTCGTCTACAACTTTTTGGAAAACAAAACAAAACAAAACAAAACAAAACAAAACAAAACAAAACAAAACAAAAAAAAAAAAAAAAAAAAAAAAAAAAAAAAAAAAACACCTTTAGTGGATTTCTTATAGAAATGTCAAAGGAAAGGTTAAACTGTTCCTGTCTCCTTCATCAGAATTATTTTTTTCCTCCTTTCATACTTCTTCTGTGGCACGAAATAAAGAAGCAGATCATTTGAAATAGTACTGGATGACAAATAAAGGAGTTTTATATTAACTCAGGGAAATCTGAAGTTAGATCATGTACAAAACCCGTAACAGTTGACACTAGAATTTTCTCCTTATCTATCTGATTTCTGACATTCAAGAATGTGGCCTTCAAAATTAATTTCCTTTTGAGCCCGATTTTTTTTCTGTTCCTTCTTGTTTAACAGTTATTAACTATCTCATAAGCACACACTGCACATCAAAGTAGAGAACTACCAGAACACAGACCTTTATTTTACTCCATTTGTTCTACTCTGTATTTTCATCTCATCTGATGTATAGGCTGCCAGGTGATGTTTAAACAAAATTCTTTCAAGTTAATAATTTTTTTTCCATATTTATTTTAAACCAGCACCTGTTATCTCTCTGCTGTACCTTCTGTGATTTCACAGCAGCTGACTGGAGTCGAATTTGGCATTGCTGAGCATCTAAAGCAATACTCATCCTGCCTCCTTCCATTTAATTGCACCTCATGTGCGAGGGAAGGAGTTGTAGAATTTAGGGGGGAGGGAATGGCACCTTTTGTGATGGTGCCAATTTCAGGCAGCTTTCTGTGGTGCTTTGGGTTTGTTTGTTTGACATGCTGAATCAAGACAACGAAAACCAGGCTGTGATGAATTGCAGCAGCTTCCTATCACGAAACTGGACAAATGATCACTGAAAGGGTGATTCTCTGCCTGCACAGCTGGAGGAGAAGCCCAGAGGACACTTCAGGTGTCAGAAAGTGCCTGCAACCACTCATTTTCCATTACTTCTTAGGAGGATTTAAGTGCTTCCAGTTCCCATCTGGGTTGCAATTCCAAAAGCAAAACTGAAGGCAAACAAGAGGGATGAAACCAGCCCAAACCACCTTTTGAGTTTCCTAAATTGCAGAGAACTCAGATCCAAACTCATGATTTAGTGACACAGGCGATGACTAAAATACACATATTACAGTCAAAGGATTATGAAAATGAATCAGCCTAGTACCAAGTAGCTTTAAAAATTAGGATATCAAAGGGAGTTTAGCTCTAAGTGCCCATGGCAGCAAGGGGGGGACAGTTTGCCTTTTAAGCTTTTGTATTTCCTACCAAGGAAATGATTTGCCTCTAAGCTGGATGAAGGAAGCAGGTACACGGTGCCTGAACACATACTCTGCCACTACTCAGCTCAGGGGACACTCACTTCGCTCCTAAATTCACCCCTCCAGGTATTCCTGTGTCATTTTTGCCCAGGCTTTGTTCACAGGGATCCTGGCAGTCACACCTACAGGAGCAGGAGCTTTTTATTTGTACCCAAAAGGACTGATGACAACAACCCTCTTAATTTTTACACATAAAACCCTGACTATCTTCCATTAGAAATTTACAACACACTCCATCACCTTAGCTTCTTTCCAAGTGTAGTGAATCCACCACAGAACTCTTTTATTTTTATGAGCTGGGTAAAAGTGAAGAATTAGGAAACACCACAGGGAAAATACAGATGTATTAAACCCCAGAGTTAGTAGCCATTAAAAAGCAACATTTAGCCTTGAGAGAAGTGACAGAATACACTGAGTCCTAACCCACTATTCTCTTCTTTTCCTCTCTTTAAGGCATCACCCTTTGCCTTGGAGGCTTTCCTCCACTCTTGCAAGGCTCAGCAGTGGACAGCAGAACTTTGGGACTCCTCTCTCTCCCCAAAGAGCAGTGAGGAGCTGGGGCAGGGAGGCTGGTCCAGCTGAAACCCAGGGGTTCCTTCCAACCTGAACCATTTCTGATTTTGTGAGGGGAACCTTTCCCTGGGACTCGTTGTGTTTTGCAAAAGCTGAGATGCAGCCTTCATGCAAAGTCAAATCCTAAGCTTAATATTCCACTCATAAAAAGCTGGTGCAGCCATTAAAGCATGGAATTCCCACAAAACAAGAATGTCCCTGGCCCTGAGGAGGGGGTACAAAGCACACGGTGAACTTAACCCTCAGGAATTCATCTGTTTCCTCACCTACACATAAACCTGAAACATAAGCCTATGTGCAATGCCACCAGTGCAACTAAGACAGCTCTTGGCAAAAATATTTCCAAGGAATCACAAAGAAAGTGGAAGGAAGAGCCTTTCCATCTGCAATTATATATATAAAAAAAACCCCTTCGTTTTAATTCTTGAAAGCTACAGAGGCAAACTGGTTCTTGACAAAACCAGCAGAAGGGCGTCACACAACTCCTGGAGCATTTCAGTGACCCCTGATAGCATTTCCTGCCCTCTCCATTCCAAAACTCCTCTGGCCACCCCATTCTGTCAGGAGGAAGGCTGGCGTAAAGCAGAGAAGCAGGACAGAATGAAAAGCACCTCAGTAGTTTTCCTGTGATGGGGCTGAGCACCACAAACAAGTTTTGAAAGAGAGCAAATTAGGAAGAAAGTATGAAGGTTCTTTTACTCCCCCCCACTTCACACTTCTCACCCGCACTGCAGTAATGCCCATGTCTATCAGTCAGATTAAAATCATGTTGTAGTAGCCACTGTTAAATATTTATGGGCACTACTCAAGGATTAAAACACTTTAAAAATTACAATAAGTTACCCCACTCTCAGGTGCAAGCCTTGAGAGCTGAATTTTAAGCATAAAAGCACTTTCAGCTACTTGAATAACTTACAGAGAAGTGAAAAAAGCACCATAACCCAGATGAAAGATGTGTTGCTTGTCAGTACCACTGGATTTTGGTTTTTTAATCCCTACAACTTTTCCTACCTCTCTCCAGGAAATAGAAGAGAAAGGTGCTTGCTAAGGGGCTAAGAGACACTTCATCTTGCCTTCCCACTCATAATCTGAAGATGACTGTCAAAGGATTTTTAATTTCCTGTGCTAGGGAGATCAGGTTAATCTCCAGTGAGAGGTGTTAACAAAATCCTATAAGCAGAGCTAAGTTCTATGCACTGAAACCTAAACCCATTGGCATCCATCATTAGTAATTACTCCTATGCCAAGTAAACCTTTTTTATATGGCAATCACTACAAATATTAACTCTAAGTCTGAAGTGAATGTGTGGCCACTGAGTTAAGGGTGTTATGTATTTACTGTTTGTTCTGGA
This sequence comes from Sylvia atricapilla, assembly GCF_009819655.1. Taxonomy (NCBI): domain Eukaryota; kingdom Metazoa; phylum Chordata; class Aves; order Passeriformes; family Sylviidae; genus Sylvia; species Sylvia atricapilla. Next base: position 1,529,545 of record NC_089174.1, read on the forward strand.
CAGGTAGCAAGACCTTTGCTTTTAGAAACTCCTGGCTTCTTCCAGCATCTAAATCCATCTGGAAACCTCAAGAATTCTTGAGGTGAAAGCTACTTGTACCAGAATACCTAAAAATTAGTGGCATGAAGACCATTGATCAGATCCAATGAAGGCTTTAAACATCTCCCTACCTAGACAACACCCACTCTTAAATTTATTCACACTTGCACAGACTAAAGCAGCACCTCAGAGTCTGCTGAACCCTCCAAACGTGCTGCTTGCAACCATTAAGAAACAGATTTCAAAGCTGATAGTACCACAGAAACTTTTATCTCACTATTTGCTAATAAGTGTATTTTCCAGCCTGTGTGTTACCTTCTTGTGATACTCCTGAAAACATTAACCCTGGAGATGTCTGTCAATTTAGTTTTCTGTTTGAACACTTATTCTGAAGTCTTCTCTCTGCCTTGATGTCTCAAGCAATAAGTTTACTATGGACAGTCTCCAAGAAAGGAGAAACTGAGCACAAGAAAATCATGCACAGATTCAGAGGTAATCACAGAATCATTGGAAATTTTCTCCTGTCTCTAATATATTCCAAATATTCCTCTTGAACAGAGTTCTGCAGAAACCTGTGTAGAAAGGTATCAGGGACCACAAAGTCAATTTCCAACTCAGCATTAGTCTCATTATTATACTGTGTCTGACAAATAGATTAAAAACGTGTATCTGTTCCAGGATTCTAGGACTTCAGGGGGAAAGAAATCTCACATCTGCACCCTCCTTTATATGCTGGTTGGCACTGCAGAGTGATCTAAGAGTGTCCAAGCTGAATTCCTCTCATCCATACCTAACTCAAAGATAAACTCCAAGATCATAATCAGAGCCAACAAATTACTAAAGGACACTGAATCCACGAGTGGAAACCTGTGCAGTGTGCAGAGAGTCAGCATCACACTCTGGTACCACCACTCTGGAGATGCTCAATCCTCTCCTACCGTGGAGCATTAATTTGGAATTCAGGTCTCAGGTCAGCTGTGAGCTCAGTTTGTGAAATACAGGAATGTTTCAATGCTGATGTTCATAACCACACCATGCTGAGCAACGCTAGGGCCTTTCTGCAAGTCCTCAAGAGAATTGCTTTCAGTGACAGAGAGATGACTCCCACTAAGACACGGAAAAGCCAGAGCAGGATTTTGTTTGCTTTAACAACCCACACAATTGTTTGGCCAAGAAATGTGCATTAAGGGCATTGCCTCCAACCCATGGCCTCTTTTCCTGCTGCCTTGCAATGGTCCCCCACCTTTCTGGAGGCTGAAATATCTCTGAACTACAAATGTCTGCAGCATCGGCAGCAAGAGGAGCTAAAGCAGTGGGGAACAGAGGCTCAATCCTGCAGAGACAGGCTCTCCCCACAATTTAAACAAAACCCTTCCCTGTGTCCAGTGTCTCAACAACAACAAAGACACCGCCACTGTATAAGAATATGATATTCTCTGACTTTTATACACATTCTCCATTATATCTATTACAAACATTAGAGAAGAGAGAGCGAGAGTATAGAGAGAGCGTATATATTATATATGCTATATACATTTCTACACGCGCTGTTATGTCACTCTGTATCACTTGTGGTATCATCCGTATGGAAATCCCAGGAGCTGCTGTCTCCTGCAATGCTGTACAACCATTTCTGGCACTGATGAACTCGCACACTGCAGCGCTGCAGCACTGCCATGGCAGCAGGAGGGAGATTAGGCATGTAGATTACTAAAGGATGGGATTATGTCTAGAATCTTCCATCTCTCTGTGGGAAGGCTTCATGCTCACGTGGCTGGTTTTGGCTAAGTTTTTGAGATTTCATGTTTTCTAGTAGCTTTTCTATTCCACTCCTCTGCAAAACAAGTTTCAAGAGAGTGGGGGAAATTATTTATTGGGCTGCTGAGAGGAAGTTGATTTTCTTTTAGAGTATTTATCAAATTCTTTCAAGTCTCTGTGGTTCAACATATTTAGCTACATCAAAGCCAAAGCATACACTTTTGAGCTATTCATTTTCTGTTAAAATCCACATTCTTGGATGCTGAAATGTTTACTGCACTTTTTCCAAGCTTTGGAGTTAGTGGTCTACTGGCTGTATCAGTACCAAAAACTATTTTGGATGACTGCAGCCTGCAAGAATATTTACTGAAATGATGCACTAAGGGAACAGGTTCATTGTTTACACTAGGAAGATTAAATTAAACATTTACAGGGAAGTTCTTTTTATTCCTTCTACCCCTGCAGCCATATTCTCAGTCACACATCAGCTCTCAAAACCTGAATTTACAGCATGAAATAAAGCTGGTGTCATCTGCCATCACAGTAAAACACCAGGGTTCACATTGTACTTTTAGACAATGGAAATGTTCCCTTCCAGGTGTCGAGGTTTCCTCACACCAGGCTTCTAAGCCAGCAAACTGCACCCCAGATGCCCATCCCTCTACTCTCAGCTTGTCTCAAACATCTGAGATATATCACCAGATGTCAAGCTGGGACCTAACAGCAGCAAAATATTGCTCAGCACGCTGAGCATGGAACACAGACCTGCTGTAAATTTCCCCACTGCTGCTGATTACTCATTAGTACTTCAGCTGATTAGAGAAAGCATAAGCAGGAGCTGCTGGTGGAATCCTTATTCCTCAGGGTTGCTGTTGTCAGGTTTGATAGACACATTTCCAAAAGGCTGTGCGTGAAGTAAAAACAAACAACAGTGGGTGAAGCAGAAGATGAGAATCTCAAAGGGAAAGGTTCACCTTGAAAACAGATCCTCACTATGATTCCTTCCACTCATATCTGGGATCAGCCTCTTACCTCGTATCTGACTTTCATGTAAGCGTACTTCACCTTCCACGTGCTCATGCTGACAGAGCTGAGACAGTAAAAACTCTATTTTCAGAGCCTTCAGAGAACCAGAATGAACAGAAAGCAACCTTCCTGTTCCTAGAGATCCCAAAGTCCACGCCACAAATTATTACTCTGGCTAAAACATCACAAAAAAACCTCGAATGTGGAGCCTGTGACAGCCTGATGCAGATGTGGCTGAACCAGCCCTCAGCACCTTCCAGGCTCTGTTGGGTTTTCAGGTTTCTCCTGCTGCTGTCCCTCTGTGCTGAGGGGCTGCTGTCCCCAGCAATCTCTGTCCCCTTTCAAAGGGTGACACTCCAGGCTGATGTTAACAGAGCTAAACAAGCAGCCTGCTGCACTAATTCACCTGCAGCCATCACATTTACAGCTCCACCTCACAGTTTGGGAAGAGCCAGAATAGTTTCCACCTACTACGCCAGAAAAGTAATTCAATTGACTTCAATCCTTTTTACAAATTAGCCTTCAGCTGGCAATTTTCACTGCAAAACTATTATAACAATTTTCTAACTGATTCAGTTCAAGTAATAGCTATTCAATAACATTTTCCAAGTAAGGAGCACACGGATTTGTCAGTTTGCATGTCTAGAAAGGCCTTTACAGGCTATTATGGTATTTCTTACTCTGTCTAAGGATTGTGTGCCACAAAAAAAATCCATTTTCTTCGTTTTTTCAATCACAAACCACCATACACACCCTCCCCGCCATCACTGACAGCCAAAAGATTCCACAGCACTGAGAATACAGGAAATATTTAATCCCTATACAAGCAGCCACCTCTCATTGTGAAAGGGGTAGAGAGAATTTAAAAATAGCCCTGGATAAAGAAGGATTAATATCCAGTTACCAAACACAATAGAAGCCTTGAATGTTCCTTCTTTGACCAAAAGGACAAATCAGTCTTCTCACCCAGAAATATGTCAACAATTCAGTGTGATCTAGTCACAAAGACAAAATAAATTATTGCAAAGCAGGTTATGGCTCTGATATTTAATATATGATAGAAAAATATACCTAAACCAACATGCTTCACACCATTGATAATGAAACCACTCTTGCAGAGTCCTACAGCAAAGCTGTAAATCCGCATGAAACCAAAATTTACTAAAGATGCAAATTGAGAGTTAAACTGGAAAACAGTAAAGTTCTAGTCCATTTAGTGAATGGTGGACATTCACTGACAACTGACCTTTTTTGCTGTGTTTGGCTCTGTCGAACAGAAAAGACAATCTGGGGGAAAGAAAATCAAGTGAGTGCTAATTTTCATTCAGAATACATTAATCAAATTTTCTCTACAACATAGGAGACCTACATACCTTTTTCCTGTATTTTTATGGTTGCTGTACAGCTTTGGTCTACTTGTTAAAAGAAAAGAGTTATAATAACTTAAGGGCATTAAACTTCTTGGTTCTCCTTTTATTAAAAACTTCTCATCTATCATGAGAATTCTACTCACATTCTCCTAATGTGCCTGAAACATTTTTTTTATTGGGTTCTTATTCCAGAGGTCTTGACTTGTTCTGGTAATTTGCAAATGCTGCCAATCCCTAGCAACGGCTGTGCTGTAAAGTTGTGTATTTCTTTTATCATCAAGTTACATTGCAGTAATTTAATAACATTCAAAACATGTGTTTCATACCTTTCAAAGGTACAACACTAACAACAGTGGAGCTATGATATTTTTAATTTTTTTTTTTTTTTAAATTTTAGCTGGTTAGGGAGAGTACACAAAACATTATCTAATTTGACAAAGGCCATTTATCACTGGCCTTATTCAGGAGTAGAAACAGTGAATTTGTAAGGTATTATACTAATTGTGATTTTCTGTAAAAAAAGAAAAAGTAAAATATTTTCGTAAATTAAAGCACAGAACATTGAAGCAATGTGATCAACGGCTCTAACTCCAAGAAATATGCATTAACAATTATCTAAAAATTTGTTAAGAAGCCAGTGCAAAAAACCAGTTCCCAAGAGTTTCAGTTAAAAAATTCTATGATTTCCAAATTAGATATATGTTCCATTAGGGGTTGCACTAAACTCCCACAGCTTTTGGCTCTGCACATTTTACTGTAATGTAGAATAGAATAAATTATGTAGCAACCTGTTAGGAGCCAGTGGTGGTAGAACTGTATTAAAAAAATAGATTAAGAAAAAAATTACTGTATAAGGGTTTGGCATAAAAGGAAAGAAAAAGCCAGTGAAAATTACACAAATTGAAAAAAGCTTCTAAAGGAATCTGATTTTGCAGCAAAAGCCTTCTCCTGTATTGAGGGTCTGTTTGAGGTTTGGGGATTTTTTTTGTTCTCTCCATCCACAGAGGTAACCACACACCAATGGGAACTACAAATAACCAGAAACGGCCATACCAGTTCCCTCAAGTTGCAAGGCATTTTTTTTTAATGAACACCTGAAATAATGGCAGGTATTTGTGAGCAGAGCTGAGTCAGAGCCGTGCAGAATCCCCAGGTGTGAGGGATGGGGATGGGTGAGCTCAGGGGCTCCTGTCACCCCAGCAGAGCCGGGCACTTCCCTGCTCCTGGGTGAATATATGAATAAATTTTGGCAGGAAGTATTTTAAATTGTATGAACATAATAAAAATTACATGTGAAAAAGCCTTAAATTAATAGGATATAGGCTTAATAACATCTAAATTTTATGAAACTTAAACTTATCAAAACTTAAAAGAAACCTGGACTTAACAGGGCCCAAACTTAACAGAACTTAGAATAACATAATTTAACTGAGCAATGCTTGACCTACACTTAAACTAAACCATACAGAAGTTAATCTTAATATTGACAGAATACTAAAATTCACTTTAATTAATAAATTACCTAAATTTATTTAATTCACTTAGACTTAAATATAGTAAATGACTCCAATTAAAAATCCACTTCTATTTTACTCCCCATTTTGAGTTTAAATCTTTTCCCCACGCTGTGACAGGCCTCTGTGCCATGAAGGGATGAATGGCTGCTGTCTTCCCTTCAGCTCCTTGACTGAAATTGTGCATTTGTAAACATCTGGTGCCTCCTCCAAATTCTGTAGGAGGATCTGAAGGTGTCACTAAAGTGGAGGAACCCAAATAGGTGACAAAGAAGGCTCTGGCTTGTCACCCTAAGTTTGCCTGCTTTTTATTGTTTGTACTTTGTTCGCACGCAGCTTCAAGAAAACTATGTGTATTTTTTAGAACTTATCTATTTTGTTTACATTCTTCTCCTCTGGGAGGAGAAAGGTGATCGATGGTGATGGTCACCAATGAGGTTGAAGAGGTAGCCAATCTTCTGCTTTCTGATCAAAGTGTATAGAAGATGGAGTCAGAAAATGAAAGAAAGGACTTTCTCTATGACCTGTCTGCTGCCTGCTTTGTTCTTTCGTGTCCCCAGCAGTGACCCTGGCTCATGGCACCTTTCCTCCTGGCCCTCTCCTGCCCTCAGCGTGGGCAGAGCCAGTGCAGAGGCTGCTGATGAGCCCTGGGCTCCCAAACCCTGACCTTCAAATGTCACTTGTCAGGGGGACGTAAACAAAATTGCCCCGGGGTGACTCTTTGGCGCTTGTATGCCCAGTTGTCTGTTCAGTTCTGTGCCTTAAAAACTGGTTCTGAGGTTTTGGGTTTGGTTCTCTTTGCTCACCCCAGGTTCAGGTGGGGGTTCCAGAGAGTATTTTGCCCTCTGAAGGCCCTGAGCCAGACACGAGAATGGAACAGAGTCTTCAAGGTCTTGTTTTTTCTTGGTTTCTCAAGCTGTCTATTAATTCTTATCTCACAATGTTCTCTGTGCTCAGCTGAGGTGTTCTGCTGCTGGGACACAGGTGACTCCCCTCGATGGGAGGTCTCTGTCCTCTTGTACCGATATAATTACATGTATATCATTATTATTATGTGTATATTATACACGGTTATGTGCCAATACCTGTCACCTGTACTAACAGGTTCACCTCTGCTCTGACCCCATCCCTTAAACTACTTTGTGCCATCCTCACAGCAGAAGGTGGAGGCCAGAGGAGAAGAAGGAGACCCCAGGGCACTGTCCTAAATCCTCCATCTTGTTCCCCCTTCTCCTCCATGCTAAAAATCCAAAACTTACATTTCCCACCCTGTGACACACTACACCACCGTCTGTCACACTTCTGTGACTTGTGATCCTTCTCTCAGGGCTGGAAGCTGTTCTCATGGGCTGAAAGCAAAGGCTGTGTCCTCCTGGGCTCTGTTCCAGGGAACACCCCTGGACAGGTCTCAAACCCTCTTTCTTGAGTCCCAAACCTCTCTGCTGAGGTCTGTGACCTTCCAGGGCATCCAAAGGAATGTCCTGGACTCCAACAGGATGGCAAAGGGGGAAGAAAGCAGCAGAATTTGTTTCAGATGGGGTCTGACTCCTACGCATTGTTTCTCCTGGATGGTGTCTGCAGCACCACGGGGCTGTGGGACAGAGATCTCCTGAGCTTTAGTTAGTTTAGCCAGCTGAGGCAGAAAAGCTCCCTGGACTGTTTTTTCCTTTTCCTTGGGACTGTTTAAAGCTGTCCTGGACTGAAAACCCCAGAGGAGCCCCAGGAGCTGCACCTGCACTGGGGTGTGGAGCTGCAGAGCTCCATCCACAGCAGGGACTGTCTGAATTTACCATCTCACTCCAGAATGAGAGGTTTTATTCTTTCATATTATTCATTCTTGATGCTCTTTGTTAAATAAATAGTTTTTTCCACTTTTCTCTGGAGAAGTTAATTCCCAGACCATTTAAGGGGAGGGCCCATTTGGGTTTGCTTTTCCAGAGGGATCCTTTTTGGGGGTTTTCTCCCAAATTTGCCCTAAACCAGGACACCTAAGCATGGGCAGAGCCAGTGCAGGAGCTGCTGGTGTTCCCTAGGGTCCCAAACCCTGAACTTTAGATGCTGTTTGTCAGTAGAACATTAACAAATCACATCATAAAATTCACCCCTTCTCCCACCTCTTCAAAACTCTGCTTCAGCAACTTCCAGAGAGTGTTTTGCTGTTCCTGCACAGAAAGGCAGATATAACAGTCTGAAGGTCTTTTGAAGAATGGGGAAAGAAAGCCTCTTGAATGTCTCTGTAGATAGCAAGAGATCTTTTCCCAAGAAAGTGCTGAATATACAATTAAATGCTAAACAGTGCTACAGACATTGTTATATTCAGAAATGTTCCATAGAAAAAAAAAATCATCTCTTTCACAGGTCTGACAACTGTAAACTCTAATTTTATGTAAGAGCTCAACATCTTTGTTCATCAAAAAGACAGACTTGTAAGATACACATATTTATAAGTCTGAGTGAAATAGATCATGTTCCTATTCAGAGACCTTGGTACTACTTGCCCATGGTACACCACAATTCCATATGTGTAAATAAAGCACGTGTTAACTGTGTTACATTATCTATATTCCCTCATTTGTTGGTTTTTCTAGATTAGAAATCATCACAGAATTCTCAGGTTCTGTTAGAAAAAAACCAAACCAAAACAAAATGAAAGCAGAAAAGAGCACAGGTCCCCCTGCCCCAGCAAAGGAGGAGGTCTGCTGAGCACATCCATAAGTTAGGCCAGTGCTCCCAGTTAATCCAGTGTGACATTCCAGCTTTCATTTCATCCAAAAAGTCAGAGACAAGGAATCATAAGATGTATTGTGATCTCGGTTTCTAATTTATATTTATGCCTGGAAGTAGACGTAAGCTCTTCTCCCTTTCACATTTTTTAAAGTTTATTATTTGTTCTTTTTTTAAACCAGATATTTTTAAGTAATCTCCTTGTAAGAATGAGGTCAAACCAAAGATCCCTCCAGTTCAATACTCCAGCAGCTGCCAACAGCAGATGACTGAGGAAGCTTGTGAGAACATGACAAGTACCCGGAGATGGAGTGTACACAGTGTTTTGCAGGAATGTTCTACAATCCAAAGCTTCAGGGGTCAAGAACTTCTTGAGGAGAAGCAGTTTGGTTTTTTGTTTTTTTTTTTTTTTTTTTTTAATACATTGAGCCTTAGTAATTTGAATTTGTTACCTACTTGTCCAACTGCTTTTGAACCCACACAGATTTTATTATCTACACACAATGCATTGGATCAACAACTTCCACAGCTTAACTTCATGCTGTGTGAGGAACTGTTTGCTTTAATCATACTGAGCCAACCACTTGCTGAGTTTGATAGCTCTTAATTCTCATATGGGAGAGAAAACTCCCTCCTGTTCTCTTTTCTCCAGCTAATTCATACTTCCTCTCTGTGTCCTTTTTCTCAGCCTAAAAGCTCCTAGAATGAGTTACTCAAAAACAACAGTTCCATTCTGCTGATTTATCATGCAGCATCCTTTTCTAGATCTTCTGCAGTTCCACTATACCCCTAGACAAAGATCAAATCAAATATTATGAGATGCCCATGAAGGAGATAATCATGTTTGTTTTTTTTTTCTCTATCAATTTCCTAACATTTTGTCTGTCTTTCTGGATTTGAACCACTGTCATCCAATACTTCCATAAGCCACGAGAAATATCAAGACCTTGTTCCAGAACCCGTAATTTTCTTGATAAATCTGGGGCTGTCCAGGATACCTGGAATGATTTTGGGGGAAACTACGACATTTTACTCAGCCACACACTTTTTACATCATTATCTATCAGGCTTCAAACGTGCTTTGCTGGTGCATTTGCCAGAATTTCACAGTAAATACACTCAGCACACTTTGTCTTCCTGGAAGGGTAGCTCTGCTCTGAGTGAAACACAGGACCAACAAAAGCATTTTTTTCTTTACTTGTGGTTCTACATCTGTAAATTCACAGCCAGCACTGCCAATGTTAAACTGCAGGAGATGTGAGAGGCAAGCTGAAATCAGAATGTGCTGCTACCAGGGGCTGTACCTCAGCATCTCCTTTCTGGGGTCAAATAAGTCCCTCTAATGGACAGCCCAGTTCCATAAAAGACATGAACATTTTGAATGCAAGTTACTTAATCTTGAAAAAAATAATAATAAAATAATGTCTAAGTCTTGTAAATTCAATTGTTTGCAGTTTTGGACAGTCTTGAAGTCCTTCAAAACTTGCTTTAACCTTGGCATGGTTAATTATAGGTAATAGCATGAACTATATTTTATGTACTGGCTTATTTAAATGTACACTAATATTTACCATATAAAATGGGTGTTGAAACATATTTTAGCCAATAACTGTATCAAACTCAATAGAAACCAATGCCAAATTTGATTGGCATCAGTTAACAACCCTTGCTTTTCAGACAGAGAAAATATCAACAAATGCAAATGCTTTATTTTATTTTCACCCCATAAACAGTCATTTTATAGTGTCTATTAAGCATTAAAAGTAAACACAATCACAACTCTGGAATTTCCAGAAACATGCAGAACTCATTTAGGCAGCTCCTGAGCAGAAAAAGTGCCATATTACAGAGCAGTTTACATTTTTATGTATTCCTTCTGGAATTTTCTGTACAGGCTTCTGTTATCAGAGTGGCAATTCCCATCTTTTGTTTTGTCTCTAACAACCTGCCAGGATAATTAAACTCACAACTCTGCATGTCTCAGTGCCTGCAGAATCTTCTGGACAGACATCAGAAGACTGGCATGGAAGCAACTCGTGTCTCTTTAACCAAGAGGAGAAAATCTCCAGCACCAGATGTCCAGTTAATCCAGCCTCAAAGGCAGAAACAAACGCCAGCCACAAAAAAAGAAAAATAAAAATCAAAGCAGAAAGGAGCACATGTCCCCCTGCCCCGGAAAAGGAGGAGGTCTGCTGAGCACATCCATTCTATTCTATTTGACCTGTCTGAGTGCCAAGTGCAAATCCTCAACAGAAATGCCAAAGAAAGTCTCTGCAGCCTTCATTTCAAGCCCCCTGGTCCTCCCAGAAGTGACCCCCAGCCCATGGCAGAGATGCCCAGGCAGAAACACGACTCTTACAGATCTCTGTGGATATTTCAGCACGTTCCCAGTGTCCCCCCCAATCCACCACCTGCACAAATTACCGAAGTCTAACCTAGGAACCACTCCAGACCCAAACCTCCCATCAGCAGCATCAGGTCCCTGTAAAGATCTGGCACTTGAGAAGTCTCACAGTCTGGTCTAAGCTCTGGTCTACTCCTGGGCACAAGAAAGCTCTGCAACCATGAGTTCCTCCTTTGCAAGGCCCATTTTGTCAAATACTCTCAGGAAACGAAAATTTGGCTGGAGAAATGGAGTTTTATATAGATAATCAGCGCAAGAGGAAGGAAACATTTGGGAGCTGTTTGGCCAGCATGTGTCTCTGTCTGTTCAACAGCCCCTTGAAGATACTCAGTAAAGAGGGGATCTATTTTCACTTTTTCTATCAGACTCATTTAAGGATGTGTTTTGACTCAGTTCTTTCACACTTAGGTCACTCTCCAGGAATAAATTTGACTGGATTTTCAAGTTTTTCTTGAAGACACTTGTTCAAACTGTTTTGTTCTGCATAATTGCCCATAGTCATCAGCAAAGAGTTGGCCCAGCTGACCCCTGGAGCTTCTCCTTGGCACTTCAGAGTGACTATTTTAGGTAGCTCCCACACAGATTTTACTGGCTTTTTTGCAAATTGCACATGTGCAACTCAACATTTACTAGATATTTTATAGAAATATTGTTTCTTAATTCAAGATTAGGTATTCTTCTGGCACAACAAGGAGAGACCAGGCTGATTTGTCATTCACTGCTAAAAACAAGGACAATGCTACCCCTCTTCTCCCATCTGAAGGGGAAAAGTGCAGCTGAATTGTTGTGAGGATGCACTTCATCCAGTGCAAAAAGATACTCAAGACGTTTATGTGAAGTAGGCCCATTATAAGGGGAATGAATTTCAAAGCCAGAAAACTCAACCTTGTTATAGAACCTGAACTACATATTAGTGAATTAAATAGAACACTGAGGAGCCTTTTTTGTGCATTTGGGTCTTCTTTTCTTAACCAGAAGAAGAAGAAGAAAGCCACTGAGAAGTTTGAGCATCTAGATATGGATCAAAACTCTCATGCATGGAGGTGAGAAAGGCTTTAAGATTATCCTTTCCCAGATTACTGCTCAAAACTTAAAAATACTTAATGCATATGCTCACCAGAACTTATGGAAGAACCGGTAGAAATAGAAGGTCTATTCAGGATAATCTCCTACTCTTTGACATTGTCCAGGACCCACCATCCAAAAGTAGGCATAAATAAAGTTATTATAGGCTCCATTTGCATCTCCTTCATTTTGGGATCCAAACATCCCAGTACAAACTACAGGATGTAAGTGTCTACACAAAGCTGTTGGATTTCACAGATTCCTTCCCCAGCCAGGCTTATCAGTTTGAATGGAACAGTAAAAAAACAGCTCTGGGGTCCAGACTGAGACAGGAGCTGGAGTACCCAGAACCAAGGTGGGCAGCAGGTAGCCTCAGTTAGCACCTAGTCACTTCCCCTGTAATGGACACGAGGAAGTTCCAGTGTCCTCAACAATTCAATGAATGTTTTCCTCAAGAGAAAAAAAAAAAAAGGTGGCAGATTTTCCACCCAGAAAATAGCTCTTTTATCCAAACTAGTATTGTGTGCCAGGAGATTCTTACTAAAAAGTTTTAAAAGCCAACAGATTCCTTATTTCAGTGTTTCCAGCAAAGCATCATTATTTCTACTGCTCTCCAGGGTAAACCTCACTTAAGCTTGGCCCATTTAATATAATAGAAGAATAACCAGAAATCAAATAAAATTTTGTCTGTGACTTGCTCAACAGTGGTAAAGTAACTCAGAAAGTTTGAGTGCTTTGGTGGCAAATTGCCATCTGCCCTAAGCGTGTCCCAAAGGCCCTGTGAAGTGATAACTGATTTTTCAGTGTTCTGAACTTCTTTTAAAAGTCTTTCATCCCTTAATTCACAAACAGTAATACAAGCCAGGAAAAGTACCTTGTAAATATCTGTAGAGTCAGATCACCTGCATTGGTCACACACTCCCAGCAGCTCCTCAGGAATAGCAGGACAGAAAGGAAATAAAATACCATGGAAAAAATCCTCACTTCCAACTGGATGAAAGTTTTAGGACAGTGCAAGATCAATTCTGATATCAAGAATCATATACTAACTACAGCTAAAATAAAAGATAAACTGAACTTCTCTTACAGTGAGGCACACCCATTAGAGATGCATGGGTAAGCATTTCTACAATTGTATTTTAAAAAATATTTTAAGGCTAAAGTAATAACAAATATCCTCTTTCTTTCAATCTTGAAAAGGTCTTTTTGAAGATCAAAGGATATGAAGTTAATTAATTTTGATAAATCGGTATGTTGGTATGTTGCCAATTCAAAGCATATTTCCCAAAAGAAACAAACCCTCAAATTTTTATATAGGCAAGTGTAAGAAAAGCAACAAAAAATGGTGTTTTGGTTATGAAAAGAAGACATGAAAGGGTTTTTGAGGGGCATTTCTTTTTAAATATGACCTTAATTTCAGGGAAATAGCTAGTCTTGAACACAAAGATTCCCCTCATCTCTTAAAGAAATAAGATATTTCCTGAACACTTGTCAGGAATTCCTGCTGGCTGCCCATTTGAAATCCTGCAGGTTTCTGCTGTGTCCTTACACGGGGACAATTGTGAAGCTGTAATTAGAATAAAGAAGGCCTTGATTCAGTGGAGTGCTGAAGCCACCAAGTGATCATATTGTTAGATTTAACCTTTCCCACGAGATGCATCTTCTGGCGACGAAATAGGAAATGTAGCAACATTTATTATGTTCTATTCATTACTCAAACATATCCTACAGTAGTTTAGTTGATAAAATAGCAGTGGGGATTAAAAATTTCTTCAGTATCAGCCCCTTCATTAGTGCAGAGCTCTGTGCACTACAACATCAAGGGGCTAATGCCTTTCACTGGGATACAAAAACAAAAAAAGGAACTGCTTTCACACCAAAATATCACACACTGAGGACAGTGGGCAGTCCATAATGTAAAACTGCTACACACCAACGTCCAAACAGCATTTTAGGGGAAAAAAAATGTAAATAAGGACTTGCTGAACCTTGTCTCAAGCACAGAGTACCACTACTTTACAAATATTTTTGCATTTCAGAACTGTATTTAATAAATAACCAAGTGTATTTACCAAACTTATCCATGAGTTTGTTCTCTCATAGACACCTAACAGATTGAGGATTTTCATGTGGAAGGATTGTTTACAGGATATCTACAGAATATCTTGTAACAAACTGCTTACTGACTGAACTCCACCAGATAAAAATAATGGAGAAACACGCCCTGCTTTGCATTTTAATATTGATTGAGTCTGAAGAGTTCTGAAAATGCCACACATTAAAAAAAAAAAAGATAAAATTACTATAAATTGAAGTGAAAGATTAGTTCTGTGTGCCCAAGCCTCTTGGCTTTGTCAGTAAGCGTCACATTTGCATTTACTGCATTTTCAATCATTTTCTCCCATCAAACTCTGTACAGTAACAGCTTCCCAAGGGTTATTCCTTGATGGAATCCACAGGAAGTATCCCAACCCGACTTTTTTGATGAAGTAAAATTTATTGATATTAAATGCTCAGTGCTAGATTAAACCCAAACCACATTCCAGGCCGATTGTTAATTTGTTCTCAGCTGGAGCCTTCATGAGAACTATTTGTCTGATAGAACTGGGTGCCTTTCAAATGCATTCTTGCATCTTTTGAAACGTTTTGAAATGTTGAATTTTGTGATGTTTGCCTGCATGCTTGTTCAGTGAGTATAATGACCATGGAGCTGCCTCTTGTACACTTTAAAGTCTGACTTTGCTTTCCAAAACAATTTGTAACTGTTGTCTCCATTGAAAGTTTTTAGGAGAGGAACACTCCACTACATAAGATCAGCTATCATTAATTTTGTTCTTTTGCATTAAGCTATTTTCATTTTTATTATCTTCAAAAAGCCAGATGATGCAGCTTCACACACATTCCCATTCTGAAACGTCTATTTTATTTTCTCCAGCAATGCTACTTTCAGTTAACAAGTAAAGTGTAAATGAGATGAGCACACAAACAATTGAAAAAAGTTACTGCTGTGCTCGAAATATTAAAAACTTTATAGAAGGCAATAAAGGTCCTGCCAAAGCAAAAATATGCGACTGATTAATTTCTTTGCAGAAAGTGAGCAAATCTCTCATATATATGTGTGTGTGTGTTTATATATATATATATATCTGTACATACACAAAGATCTTGCCTGAAGCTACTTATTTCCATTTTTAATTACAAAACTTACTGTGGAAAACAAGGAATGATATCCAGCTCCTAAAAATGCTTACTAATTGAGAAGAATTGTTAAGAATTAAGAAGAGAACTGATCTTATTTAAGATATATCTCTCAATTAGTGTTGTGTTATTCTTGTGCATGATGTTTACTGTGCAGAATTTCTCCACAAGGAATCAGATAATACACATCAGTTATCATTTTGCTTTGCTACATGTATGTGACAAAGTTACATTGTGAAGGAAAAAATAGACCCTTGTAGCTCCAGGAGAAAATGAGAGCAATCAATTAAAAATAAAAATCAAGGAGGATAACACCTATTCAATGTAGTCAATCTTTCTACTAATTCTAACCTCATTCACAGGGATTTTGGTTTTGCTTTCAAAAGTTCATAATTTCAACAAACCTTGAAACAAAAATGAAGTCAGGTACTTGCTCATTTTAGCAAGTCATAAGCTCATTTTTAGCGTGGTCATTACGGGTTTGATCAAACCTCAGTGGGGGTTGAGGCTTCTGCAAGCAGATAAAATCTGGTGTACAAACACAATAATTATAAATTGCAGAGTTTCAGCTACATGCTCTTTAGCCACTTCTATGAACTTGCATGGAGGATTTCCAGCTTTTATTAACAAGTAAAATTCCACAGCCATCTCACCACTCTTCGTTGCAAGAGTAACATTTATATTCCCTTTCTGAAAATCGCAGCAGGTGAGCTACATAAAACAAAGTGAAGGCCAGTGAAAAATATTAACTGCCTTTGATTCAGGAAGTTAACTGGCACTTGTAGATTAATAGATTAATCGAAAATAGCTCAAACATTATCATCCTCAGCTGCCCACACTGCCCCTCTCCAGGATTACTGCCAATCCGCCATGAACAGCAAGCAATGCCAACTGGAGTAACTCAGTTAATCTAACACATAATTATGAGCTGAAGCTGGCACAGGCTGGCATTAACGTCCGCACGATATGCCCCAAATTTATTTTCAAAACAGTTCTTTTGAGAAGTTTTCAATAAGGAAACAAACATTGCAGCAGCTCTCAAACGCCAGGGGACCATACAAACTGCAGAGCCAACCACCTGCAAACCCACCAGAACTCCTCCAGGAACTCTCAGGAGGAAACATCTCTATCCCTGTAATCCCAACTCCACGGGCAAGGATGGGGCCCAGAGTGAGCACACAGCAGAACCCCTCCCACCTAACTGCACTGCGGGGAGGAGATGGAGCAGCTGCAGCAGGAGCACAGAGTGTTGGTAAACCCAGGGGGAAGAGGCAGAGCCAAGCCAGGAGCTGGAAATGGGTTTGGACCCTGATCCCAGAGTGCCAGGGCTGGGCTGAGTTGGGTTGAGCTGAGCTGGGCTGGCTTGGGTTGGGTTGGACTGGGCTGAGTTGGGCTGGGCTGCGTTGGGCTTGGTTGAGTAGGGCTGGGCTGCATTGGGTTGAGCTGATTTGGGTTGGTTTGGTTTGGATTGGGTTGGGTTGGGCTGGTTTGGATTGGGTTGAGTTGGTTTATGTTGGGTTGGATTGTGTTGAGTTGGTTTATGTTGGGTTGGACTGGGCTGGGCTGGACTGGGCTGGGTTGGACTGGGCTGGGTTGGACTGGGCTGGGTTGGACTGGGCTGGGTTGGGCTTGGTTGAGTTGAGCTGGGCTGCATTGGGTTGAGCTGATTTGGGCTGGTTTTGATTGGGTTGAGTTGGTTTATGCTGGGTTGGATTGTGTTGAGTTGGTTTATGTTGGGTTGGACTGGGCTGCGTTGGGTTGAGCTGATTTGGGTTGGTTTGGATTGAGTTGAGTTGGTTTATGCTGGGCTGGACTGGGCTGGATTGGGCTGAGCTGGGTTGGACTGGGCTGGGTAGGACTGGGCTGGGTTGGGCTTGGTTGAGTTGAGCTGGGCTGCATTGGGTTGAGCTGATTTGGGCTGGTTCTGATTGGGTTGAGTTTGTTTATGCTGGGTTGGATTGTGTTGAGTTGGTTTATGTTGGGTTGGACTGGGCTGCGTTGGGTTGAGCTGAGCTGGGTTTGACTGATCTGGGTTGGGTTGAGCTGATTTGGGCTGGTTTGGATTGGATTGAGTTGGTTTATGTTTGGTTGGATTGTGTTGAGTTTGTTTATGTTGGGTTGGACTGGTCTGGGTTGGGTTGAGCTGATTTGGGCTGGTTTGGATTGGATTGAGTTGGTTTATGTTGGGTTGGATTGTGTTGAGTTGGTTTATGTTGGGTTGGACTGGTCTGGGTTGGGTTGAGCTGATTTGGGCTGGTTTGGATTGGATTGAGTTGGTTTATGCTGGGTTGGATTGTGTTGAGTTGGTTTATGTTGGGTTGGACTGGGCTGTGTTGGGTTGAGCTGATTTGGGTTGGTTTTGATTGAGTTGAGTTGGTTTATGCTGGGCTGGACTGGGCTGGATTGGGCTGAGCTGGGTTGGGCTGGGTTAGGTTGGGTTGGTTTGCACTGGTTTGTGCTGGGCAGGAATGCCAATTCCCCAACTGGAGCAGGTCAGGGCTCTCAGCACCTGCCAGGGCTTTGAAGCCCTCACAGGGATTCTTTATTTCCCAAAGCAATCTCCATTTCATTTCAGAGTGACCCAGCAGTTCATAAACAGTGCCTGGGCAGGCTCCCTGTGCCACACCATCACACAGCTGGCACCTGCTCCAGCTGAAGTTTTTCCATCTGCAGCCCAGGAGGAAAAGCACTGCAGCAAAACCCACCCTGGGAAGGACAAGATCAAAATACACAGTCTTTTTCCAGGGCAGAAAAAAGACAAATAACATTCTGCGGTCATGTTGAAAGCCAGGTGGAGATATGCATTGCTAAGGAATTACAAAGTGAGTCAGAAAATAGAAGCTGGAAAAGGGTTAGATATTAGCCCTGGCATTAAATTAATTGGCTCTTCCCCCACTCACTTATAATATCTAGGTTGTACAGAATCAATTTACTCTCCTCCAAAGACCAATCTCTACCAAATGTCTTAATAATTACAATAAGGGAAGGAGAAGGAAGGAAGTAAAACCAAAATGATGCTACTTAAAAACAATCGGTATGACTTTTTTTTTTCTCGAATAATTCAGAATCTAAATTCCCTGACTTAAAACTTAAGTTAAACCAAGAAATAAAGACAGTTCAAAAAAATAATTAGACATTTCAAAGAATGGGACTATCTCCATAATTACATAATATTTTTCCTTTATCTTAAGAAGAAGTGAGGATTGTATTACAAGGTATAGGTCAACAACTAATGAACAAGATGAAGGATAAATGATTTTAGAGAGACTCAGGCAGCCATCTGCAAGAGGAGAAAAAAGGAAATGGCAAGCCTCTTAACCTTTGCTGTTTTAGCTCACAATTAATCTGGTAGGAGATAAGAGGCCCATAATCCTTTTATGAGTTTTATCAGAAATAATAAGCCAACAAATTTACAAAATGCATATGCAAACCAGTGTATCCTAAGCTTATTAAGGATGAAGCAATCCCACAAAAGAAGGTCATAACTGAAACATCCTGTAACAGATGCTTAGAGAAAGGACGTGAGAAACAGGACAAGTAAAGAACAACCCTTTCCTTGTTCATCCCTCCCAGGTACAATCCATAATTTCAGAACTCCTGTGCTAGTGGTTGCATTTAGAAAATTATTTTCAGCTGCTCCCTCTGGACCATTCTTCCATAAGGGCTATATATAATCCTTTTTTGAGCCCATTTATAATTTGGCTTCTGCAATGCCTGGTGTAAAGTCTTCCATCATTTGCTTACACGTTGTATGAAAAAAAAATCTTGTGTTTTCTTAAGCTTCCACATGACAGATTTATTGAGGTAGAGATTAGCTCTTAAAACAGAGGATAGTTTAAATGGCAAAAGTGCTAAGGACAAGAATACTTAGGAATAATCAATACCACCTGTGCCAAAAGAATAATTGAATTGCAGTAGTTTGCCTAAAGACAGAAAAATGAGACAACATTATAGCAGTCATCAGGAAAATAAAAAGCTGTTGAAAAGAGGAATGGAATTATCTGTTCCTCGTGGCCACAGTGAATAAGCAATAGGTTTAAATGGCATAAGGAAGCTCCAAGCTGGATATTAGAGGAAAAAAACATCATCCTAATAGCGAGGCTAATCCAAAGGGTTGCTCTGATAGTTCCTCTGGTAGCAAAGCAGAGGAGAACATTTCTGAAATGACACAGATCTGTTCAGCTTGTTTCAGCAAGGGGAGATGCCCTAAATGACCTCCTGATGTCCTGTCCAGTGCAGCACTACACAGTCACAAAGAAAGGACGTTCATACACGACTGGCTCAGTGTCCATTTCACTCCCCTAGAGCCGTGCTCAGCTGGTGACTTTATTTCTGTCACTGGTGAACACTCGATTTTTGGAGCCACTCACAGACCCCTATCACTGGGAGGAGCTGGGGCACAGCAGAGCATGGCCAGAGAAGGAGCACAGAGCCCACGGTGGGGTTTGCACAGCTCCAGGGCTGCTGCCTCTGCTCGAGCACAGAACTGAGGACTGGATATTTTCTGAGCTTGAGAAGAGCTGAGCTCTCCTCAAAAGAAACTTTTCAACAGTTTTCTTTTTCCCAAAACAACCCTGTGTAAACAATATTCCTTCCCCATGACAACAAGTATTGCTTGTTATTTGTTACTTAACTAATAGGACAGGTGTCAGTCCTATGGACCAACAACGTGCCTTCTTAGTGCAGCATGTTATAAAAGGGCTCCATGGATTGTAAATAAAGCTTCTGGTTTCTACTGCCTCCTGACTGGAGTCAAACATCTTTACTTCATGTCCTACTGTGACACATAACCACAGCCAGGCTGCTCCTGCAGCAGGCAGTTCCCAGACCCTGCTACAATCCCCATCTCTCTATTCCCTGACTTCCAAATGCAAGCCTGAGAGCAGTAATCTGGATTTCTACAGGTGACGGGAAGTATTAAAAGTAATAAGGCTTTCAGAAAGCTGTGAAAGCAGACCCCAGAAACAGAAAGAGCTGAAGAATTTAGAATTAGCTGCAACTTCAAAGTTTGGAAAGTAGGAAAGTACAATAGTTACAATATACACCAAGCCAAGGACATAAAACAATAATCTGAGTCTTTGTTTTGGCTAGGATAGATATTATGGCTGCAGAAAAACATGCTTGGGAAGACAGTAGAAGTTTTTAATGTTAATAATGGAATATTGTGTACTGTTAATAGAAAGCAAGCAGCAAGCATTGTTTGGAGCAGGTGTGTGTGTGCTCTCAGTGACTGGATAGAACAATTGTCTGTCAGTTTTATCAATGTGCCATTGGGTGCAAACTTTTAAAATGCCCTGTGAGAAAGAGATCTTTGCAGCTGGCAGATGTGAGCTGTTGCCATCTTTCAGTTGTGTAAAATCCTGTCAAGAGGCTGATGCTGCAATGAAGGTTTGAGGAACACCAGGATACCTTTTCCCTCTAGACAGCATCACACTGGTCATGATAAAAACTACAGTTCTCAGGGTGAAAAAAATCATCTAAAACTGAAGACCCTGTGGTCACCTAAGTCAAAATTCCATGTTTTCCTGCAAGGAATAGAAATTGCTGAAACCATATCTGCCTAACAAAATATGCAGTAAGAACATAGCTTTGGAGTTTAGCCTTTCTAGCTACATATAGTGAAGAGAATCAGATCATTCTGTATAACACAGAATTCAGTTTAAATGGATAAAGGCAGCTAAAGTTGTATGCTTATAATAAAAGAACGTGTTTAATCCAAACACCTTGTTTTGCTGTTCATTCCTGGCTATGTTTCACATGGAGATATCTCAGAGGCCAAAATTATCTACAGAGTGAGTTAACTGTAAATATCTTACCTTGTTGGTATAAATCAGGGATATAATGAAATATCAGCTGGTACTTAAAGTACTTGGCAGGAGAGTTCATCTCATATTTATGTGCAATCATAAACTTTGTGTGTCCTGATACATAATTGCAGTAACAATTCAATTGAATTTATCACTGCAAAGCTACAGATAGAAGTGTGCAGCAAATCTCATCGTTTTCATAATAAATGTTTTATAAGTTTTCCAAATTGTTAGCATTTTTCCAGATCTTCCAAGCTTGGAAAATACATCTAAAAAAAATTATTATATGAGCCTTGAAGGGATTGAAATACAAGCCAAAGGACTTAGAATAATCTGATTAATAAACCTTTAAATATAGTATATTCTGAGAACAGTCCTTCCTTTCTTTCTTTCTTCCTTTCTTTCTTTCCTTTCTTTCTTTCTTTCTTTCTTTCTTTCTTTCTTTCTTTCTTTCTTTCTTTCTTTCTTTCTTTCTTTCTTTCTTTCTTTCTTTCTTTCTTTCTTTCTTTCTTTCTTTCTTTTTCTTTCTTTCTTTCTTTCTTTCTTTCTTTCTTTCTTTCTTTCTTTCTTTCTTTCTTTCTTTCTTTCTTTCTTTCTTTCTTCCTTCCTTCCTTCCTTCCTTTCTTTCTTTCTTTCTTTCTTTCTTTCTTTCTTTCTTTCTTTCTTTCTTTCTTTCTTCTTTCTTTCTTTCTTTCTTTCTTTCTTCTTTCTTTCTTTCTTTCTTCTTTCTTTCTTTCTTTCTTTCTTTCTTTCTTTCTTTTCTTTCTTTCTTTTTTTCTTTCTTTCTTTCTTTCTTTCTTTCTTTCTTTCTTTCTTTCTTTCTTTCTTTCTTTCTTTCTTTCTTCCTTCCTTCCTTTCTTTCTTTCTTTCTTTCTTTCTTTCTTTCTTTCTTTCTTTCTTTCTTTCTTTCTTTCTTTCTTTCTTTCTTTCTTTCTTTCTTTCTTTCTTTCTTTCTTTCTTTCTTTCTTTCTTTCTTTCTTTCTTCCTTCCTTCCTTCCTTCCTTCCTTTCTTCCTTCCTTTCTTCCTTCCTTTCTTTCCTTTTCTTTCTTTCCTTTCTTTCCTTTCTTTCTTTCCTTTCTTTCTTTCCTTTCTTTCTTTCCTTTCTTTTCTTTCTTCTTTACTTTCTTTTCTTCTTTATTTTTTTCTTTCTTTCACAGATGCCCAGAGGGCTGGAACACCTCTCCTGTGAAGACAGGCTGAGAGGGGATGTTGCTTCTCCTGGAGAAGAGAAAATCCCAGGGAATTTCAGAGACCTTCCCAGTGCCCAAAGGAGCTCCAGGAGAGCTGGGGAGGGACTGGGGACAGGGCACGGGGTGACAGGACACAGGGAATGTGTTCAGACTGAAAAGGGGCAGGGTTAGACAAGATTTGGGAATAAAATCTTCACTGTGGAGGTTGTGAGAGGCACTGGCTGCCCAGAGAGACTGGGAATGTCTCAGAGTTCTGGGCCAGGCTGCATGGAGGGAACTGACCAGCCAGAAGGGACAGAATGGAACCTGAAAAGGACATTCAGGCCAGCTCCTGAGGCTCTTGCATATTGCCTGTGACAGAAGCAATCCCACGTCCTCCCAGAGCCAGCTGCCTGCTCCTGTCACTGCCACCTTCCTTCTGCCAGCACAGGAATTAGGGGACATTCCCCCTCCTCTTCTCAATGACAGGGAGCAAATCCACTCTAAAGCTCTCCCACCAAAAAGCACCCCTGGCCTTTTCTCCTGTGCCCCCAAAAAGCAAAGTCTGATTGATTTCAGGGACAGCCCAGCGTGGCAGGAAACTGCACTCCCACAGCACTCCCTGCACAGTGTGACATCCTGGCAGGGAGAAGTCATCCCTCTGTGCCCACAGAAACCCCAAGTGCTGAACTTCTGCAGAAACAGCAGCTCCGAGGCAATGAATATCCATTCACTTTTGCAATGTCCTCAATATCTCCTTGTCTACCAGCTGTATGTTTATTCATTCTACATTGCTTCGTTTGTTATTTTCCTTTATTCCATTTCCTATTTCGGTCTCCTCATTAATTTTTATGCACTTTTATTTTCATTTGTATACTTTTCATCACTTCAATATCCTAATATTTCACCAGTCCAATTAGCTACTTCCATATCTTAATCACACTGAGACTCCTTATTCAGCTATAAATATAATTTTATTACTGCTGTTTTAATGACTAAGTGTTATAATAACTATTCTATATAAAACAATTTCTCTTAAAACTTTCCCCATTTCCTTCACTTGTCTATAATTCATTTAATCTCTCTTCATACTTTCCATTTTGTTCAGTAGATCCTATATCATCCCAAAATGTTTTCTGTATTGGGAGCTAATTACCTGGGGAGGTGGTAAACTTTCACAAACATAAGGAGCAAATATTGAAACATTTTCTCCACACTTATCAGGCTGTCCTAAACTTGCTGAATGAACCCAAACCTGAACTTAGAGACCATCTCCACTTTAAGAGGAATAGCCTTTCAATTAATGTGAAAGCACAACCCAGATGGGCATTATGAATATAATAAACAGCTCTGATCTGAATATCAACATCATCAATAAAAAATGTCTCAGTAATATACGAAAACATTACTTCTGAACTGAAAATCCAGCATTATTCTCATCTTTAAATTCAGAAAGACCATATACTTGCAGAGAAATACTTAATATTTATTATATTTATTAATTTAGTAACATTCCATCTTCTAAAACCTTGTTTCAGGCAGATCATTAAATTCTGAGATGCTGATGCTTATAACTGTCAAATAAACTGCAATGAAAGTCTCCAAGTCAAAATTGATTGATCCAATTCCTCTCAAACCACAAAAAATTCTTCCATTCTAATTATCCTTGTCCTGTGAGCTGGGAGATTTGTCTGTGGCCTGAAGGTGCAGGTGAGAGCAAGGTCTTCTGCAGGAAACACAGAAATTATCATCCCATGTTATCCTGGAGATGGGAACAAAGAGGATTTTAGGTCATTTCATGCAGACCATTCAGAACAAAAATCGTTCACTATCAATTTCTCTCCAACCTGCTACACTTTTTAGCTTTCATTTGGTTTTATGAGGGGAGAATCAAAAACATTAAAGGAAGTACAAAGTTATAAAATTTTAACAGTCTGCATCCAAGTAGCCACATTTATTTATAAAACCCCACCACACTGAACTCCTTCACAGGAGTAATTTTTTTTTTTTTAATTTAAATTTAAATTTAAATTCATTCTTTTCCCAGCCCACTGGTCCTGTGTGCTGAGGAGGCAGTGGTTGTTCAGTGCTACACTTTCAGCAATTTATTCTCTTGAAGAGGTTGAAGCCAAGCCCTTGTGACTTCTCTACTGGTGCAGCCTCCTGCTAAGCTGTCTGTGCTTAAAAAACAAATCTTCCTGTACAGAAACTTTCAGTCCCTCTTGATATTTTGTCATCTTTCATCAATATTTCATCAATAGAGGCCTATTTCTGTAGGGGATAGTATCTTTAGGTATCTTCTTACCCAAAATGGAGACCTAAATCTGTTATTATATAATACACTGTGTTATTCTATGACAAGACAGGTGGACGTTAGACTCACTGTTGCATTTGAGACTCAGAAGCATAAAATCTTGATAAAACAGATCAAATTGTATTAATATCACTGCCAGTTTCCAACAGCTGAACATGTGATTGTGTTTTATAAATTCGGTTGCCATCCCCAAAGGATACCAGAAAAATGGTCTTGTCAAGTGTATGTTTCCTAAAATCAGATTCAGTTAATGCTATCCCAGATTTAAGATATAAAATGATAATGCAATTATCTATATGTGATAGCTTGTATAATAGATCACCTGCAGGTCTAGTAGCCATGGAACAGTTCCCTTTCACTGGTAAATAAAGTAACTTTATCTGCTGCTGAGAGAGTTTGATTTAATTTTCACAGAAAAACAAGCTCATGCTTGTTTCCACCATGTTAATTGACATTTCTAATCACTACTATGATGTCAACTTTTTAAAATGCTCTTCTACTTTCCACTGAGGTGTACAATTAAATACTTTAATTTAGAGATCCATGGTATACAAGGTTTGCTGCCTATTGTCAAAAAATTTAGCACCGATATCAAGATATGATACATAAAAGTTTCTCAAACCTGTTGCAATAACAGTTTTTAAAACCACTGTTGTTACAAAATGAGAGATGCATTATTTTACAGACTTTTTCCCTACTTTGGTAGTCTTCTCATCCATCAGACAGAAATCTCTCCCACCAGCCTTATTAGGAAACTTTACTATCTTAACTTCACTTATTATCAGCACAATAACATTTGTCTTGATTTGATACCTTCTATTACTCTTGCATGTTTGGATAGGTCTGGCTTTTTAACAATACACAATCCATTTCCTTCTTACTATCATCACTCTTCCTGTACTCCTTAGAGACTTTTCTCATGTTTCAAATTCAAGTAGCTGGCAAGATGCTGTCAAAAACTGGATGTTTCAGGATTGTCTCAAAACCTTTTGAGACATAAAAATATGATTTTTTTTCCTGCTGTTTTGAACTGTGAAGAATTACAAGTCAAAATTTAAAATTTCCTGAGTGAAATGTTTGTTCTGCTCACCAAAGGTCCTCTGTTTCAGTGTAGTCTCTTCAATTTCAGAGTGCAAAAGACAGAGTGGAGGTCAGCTGAGAAGAGGAACCTCGACCAAAAGACCATCAGAGCCATTCAACAGGAGAATAAATACACATTTTAGAGTAGGTCACGTCCACATTTGACATGCTGGGGTATAAGAGACCACGTCCAGGAAAACCTGATTGACTGAAAGGCCTAGGTGCATCTGTGGAAAAACACCAAAAGAATAATTTCAGTAGAGCTAACTAATATTTTGGAACATTTTTTCTTATTTTACTGGAAACTCTGCAAGTGTTTATCCTTCAGATGCACCTCAAAAAGAAATTTCGCCAGACATTCTAACCACACTCCTCAAACTTACTCCTGATGAATGTTTTCCCCACCAGGAATGAGTGTCTGTGAGTGCATTTTGTTTCTGTTTTGTGATTATAACTATGCAATAATTGGTTATACTTCCCATCAAGCGGAGTTAGAACAATTATAATTATTTTATAAATGGAGTTGAAGGAGACACTGCTCCACTGCTTACAGAGTACCTTTGTTTCTCTGTGCACGTTCCTCAGAGGATAATAAGGTTTAGGAGTTGAAAGCATGTTTGTATTCTTGGGTCAACAGAAGTACAACATAAAACTGAAAGAATGGAAATATATTAATACTGATTTAGGGGTGAAACACTGACAGTGCTGAGATATTTACTGAGAAAGGCAATGAGATGTTGTCGGGAATGAAAATCGATACAAATTTGTTTCTCAACTTTCTGTATTTCCAAAGGCAATGGACTGTACCCTAAATCTGCTGCTTTACCAAACCCAAATATCCCCTGCAATACAGAATAGCAAAAGCAATGATAGAGACCATTATTTTCACATATTCTATTTTTTAATTTTTTTTTTAAATTTTTTTGGCCACAGATTCCCTAAATTATGTCCATTATTTTAGGATACCACGTTCCTTGTGGCATGTTCCAGGAGATGGAATTTCTCTGCCATCAGGCTCTGGCCTTGGAGCTCTGCAGGAGCTTTGGGGTTGGGTGCCAGGCTCCAGGCTGCAGGGGTGATTCCTCTTTGCAGGAAACAGTTGTCACAAACAATGACATTCTTGCTCCAGCAGTATCTTATTCCTGACTGCACGGAGTCATTTCCTCCACGAGATTGTCTTGCAGTGTTTACAAGATAACAGCCAATAACTGTTTGGTGCTGCTTAGGTGGAAAGAAAAGGGTTATAGAAATTTCAAGGCCAAGCCTAGGTAAATATGATCCTTGTATTTCCACTACAGACATCTAGACACTTCCAGCTGTTGAAATTATTGCTAAATATATTTACAGTCTTTGTACAATAAAAAGCTTTATTACTTTTACTACAGGCAGAAGAAAAAAGCTTTAAATCTTTAGTTCTGAAGCAATATCTCCTGTCTTAAAGGCAATGAAGCTTTTCAAGGGGAAAAACCAGCACACTTTAAAAAAGGTGGTTTATGATGTTGTATCTTTGTTGCAATTTTGGTTCATATATTTTTATTAAGTGTAACCTTTATATGTAAATGAAATGATTATCCAACACAAAGTATGTTTTCATAAAGTAAGAATAGGTTTTATGTCCTCAAAGATAAAGCAGCATAAACCAGTCAGGCAGCTCAGCATGTACTTGATGGCTGTGAAATGAACTATTTGATTTCCTATTACAGCCTTAACACCCTGCACTGTACCACAGCTACCAAACCCAGGCCATTAGACAGGCAACCTTTCATCAGGGAGCCCAGGGATATAAATCTGTATTTCTAATAGGGAAAATACCTCATTTGAAAAGGCTGGGAAATAAACCTTATGTCGGGAAATGTAGGGAGAGGGAAATGAGGATCATGCTCTAAAATCCCAGGGGGAGATGAATGTCCTCAGCACAAACAAAAGGGTTCAGACCCGCTGTGCTGTTTTTATGGTTGAGTTTTTACTCTTTGTTTTCAGTTGCAGCAGGCCAGCTCTAGGAATGGGAAGGCAACTTTGCAGCCTGTGGCTGGGAGGGAGCGCCAGGGCACCTCTGCTGTTCTCCTCCTCTCCTCTCATGTTTTCATCACGAGAAACACCTTTTTTTCTCGTGGTTCTGCACAGGCAACCTCTCCCTGACCCAGAGAGGGGCTTTACAGCATCCAGGGAAATAAAGGGGGTCAAATTTCACATTTCAGTTCTGTGCGTGGCTCGTATGCTAAGAAGAAGACAACTAAAGCCATCAGTTCAATCAACAGCATTACATTATTTTGCAGGAGAGAATAGGGTGATTTTTTAAGATTAATTTTTCTAATACTCACCGTAGCAAAAAGCACAGCAAGCTTGGCATGAGCCTTCCTCACTTCAATTTGAGTTCAGGATAAAGGCCACCAAGGAATGCTGGAGGTCCAACCTCCTCTGGACAAGAAGCTCATCAACACTGGATTTATTGGGAGGTAGATACAAAATTATAAAATCTAAACATCATGCATGTCTTCCTTTTCCTCTAAAACCCTTCTTTGGTTCAGAGGATAAAGTCTAATTCACTGTGGGATCACCTGGAAAGCCCATGGATGTGTCTCCTTTCAACAGGAGTGAGAGTGGATAAAAGCCAAACAACTCAGGGCACTCCAATCCCAGATGTCAAATTAAACCCGTCACTGAACAGCTTTTTGGGTAAGCAGCTGTCATAAAAATCCTTATAATAAATTGATGAATAAAATTGTTCTGCTCCTAAGCAAGGTTGGTTGTTCCTGAAACACCAACTCCACAAAGAGTTTATACAGAAAGCCTTGCTGCTTGTTTTATAAATCTGGATCTTCCCAGTCCATCTATTTATTACTTCTTTATTTCCTTGTAAAGCAGGTGTACAGTGCTGAGCACAATGACTCCTCATTAGGTCCTATAAATGTAACAAGAACAAAAAAAAGTATAACTGCCACACAGTTTAAAAACAACCTACTGGGTCATGCCCTGTATTTTGTCTGATTTTACATTTCTGTGGTCTCGGGCATTTCTTTAATTTATCATCACAAGAGAATCTGTCAATAGAGAGAGTTATGAAAATAAGACAGGATTGGGGGGAAAAATATAGATTTTTTACTTTGGGTGATTAAATTCTCGCTGACATTAACATATGACAACCTGTTAGAATGATTTGTAAGTCTTTACAGTTTTATAAATAGCTTTATCTCTCCATTCCACATGAGGAAAAAGAGAGATATTATTTATTGTACCTTTCTACCACCGCAGCACGGAATATTTCAAAGGCTCATTTTCGGTTTTGTGCAAGTCTCTTGATATTAAAGGGCTGCAGATACAAGATGATGAAACCTCCTTTCTGTCTGCTGGCCCCCTGCTGCACAAGTTGTTCCACAGTGTTCTGTAAAAGAGCTCGAATCCGCACAAAGGAACACTTCCCTTTCACTGGCGTGCAGATCTAAAGCCAAAGCAAAAGCCATCATAATTTCATTAAATCCTGCTGAATTCCTCAGGAATGCTCGAAATATGTAATGTTTGCTTTGCTGATGGACTGAATATTTATAATATTTAGTTTACAGGGGGGTTGTTTGGGTTTTTTTTTTTTTTCCTTCTCAAAAAATGAAATATTTGGTTTTGTCCTCTTAGTGGAGCACGAGGAAAATTATATTAATTAGTCTATTTACATGATTTCCTAACTTGGAGCGGTGAATGTTGCCTTTAGCTAGCAAATAATTGAAATTACAATTGCTGGAGATATCACAAGTTGGGTTGGTTTTTTTTTAATTATATCAAAACCCATCAAGCTCTGATAGGACATTAATAGCTACTTCCCTTCACTGCTGTTGTTTTTTCTCCCCACTAAGCCATTCCAGTGTACTCAGCCCCATAAAACAGAAATACATGACAAGGAACAGTAATCTTCCAATTTTATTCCCCAGACTTCAGTTTTACTGGTACATCCCTTTGGGAGCATAATGACAGAGCTTTGCTTTCATAGAGACACTGGAAATAGATTGCAGTCTCAAAGTTATCATAAGATTTTGTGGAAGCAACCAGGTTTGATGGAAACAAAAGAGAAACCCCAAAAAACAAAAAAATTCAGAAAAGCCGACACAGTACAAATGTATTTTAGCACCGTAGGAAATTCTTGCCAACATGAATATTGTTCTTTTCTTTGCTTTTGGAAATCAGAGGGGAGGAAGAAGCTCATTAATTCCACATTTCGCTTCTAAAATAGAGGGAAAACTCAGTCAAACACAACAGTTTCTATGATAAGAGAATTGTAAACCACCTCTTATCAGGCAGATGCAATCTAAGCTAATATCAGGCTGGATTTTAATTAAGTAATAGGCGTTACAGATTTTTAATAAAGCTGTGAATAACATTTCTTCCTCCCAGTCTAACAGTGTTACTCCAAGAACTTCAGACAAGACTCAGGAGCACATTGCAGAGCTTTGCAGGGAGAACATGAAACTGGGTCCAAATGGAACTTTATTTTCTCATTTCAGACTTATCACACAAGGCCCTGCCTTGCCCCTGTGGTTTGCACTGATCATAGATGAGGAGAGAGCACAGGAAAATAACTGTGATGTTCTGATTTAAAGAGAGAGGCAGGGTTGTGGCTTGTTTTTCTCAACAAAAATATTGTCTAGAAACTTCCAAAACCAACATTCAACTGGTGAACAATCTTTTAAACTCACTAGATCATGATGAATGCAGAAAAATGCACACTTATGCAGTTACTACTGAATGTTCAAAAGTTTTTTTCTGTCTCTCAGATGCCTGGCAGATGTTTAAAACTTGACATCGGGCTGAACTATTTCACAAAATCTATGAAACATGGGAAAAACGGAGCAAAACTCCAGTAAACATTTTAAGGACTTCTGTTTGGTGAACTGAGAATTCAGTTAACCTCTCAGGAGCTAGTGTGCCAAGCTTGGAGATTAAAGTCAATTATAGAGTGAAATGGGCATTTTTATTTCTGCTTCGAGTGCAAGTCGCAGCACATTGTCAAAAATGAAGCTGTTTCCAAAGCCTCCATTACAGTTTTAAGGAGAGAAATTACGGCTGAACTCTCCTGTGCTTGTTGCCCATTAATAATGTGAGTGGCTCAGAAGGAGGTGACAGAACAGAGGCTTGGATGCAGGGCAGGTCACCAAGACATGCGAACGCACAGGAGCAAAAACTCATTTTAGCCTCTCAAGCCCACAGTAAATCCACACCTGCCCGTTTAGAGACAATAAATCCCTTCTAAAGAGCAGAACTTCATTTCCAACAATAGGCTACACAAATCTGAATGTTCTAAGCAGAGACTGTCTCCTGGCTTTTTGTTTCCTGCTGCAGTAACATCAATGTCCTTTTCTTCTCTCTGTGCTTCGTCTGCTCTGTGTCTCTGTCACTAACACCGTGCTAAGGAAAACTCTGCAAAGCCAGAGAGAAGCTAAAAGGGAGTCTTGGGAGGCTGCTGGCAACCTTAAACTAGAGAAACACTGCTGAGTATGAGGGTAAATGGGCAATTCAAGTTCCAGAAGGTCATTCAGCGGAGAGAAGAGACTTTTAACTCCAGGCAGTTTGCTGGAGACATCAGATATTTCTTATCATTTTGCAATGATCAGCAATGTCTCTGTTTTTTAAGGATTACGGACACTGTTGAGCACAAACCTCTGGTTTTTCTCCAGCAGTCTGCCTCCAGAGCCTCGAGAGCATTAGCACAGAAACGTTTCTGTGAAGCAGCATCATGCCACAAGTGCAGCCTCACCAGGGCAAGAGCCCAGGGTGTGCCCAGCTTTCCACAACCATGGGAGCATGAAATGCAGGATATTCCAAAGGCTGAGCAGAGGAAAACCAGGCCTGAGTTCCTTGTTTCCATCTCAAAACAGGTTTATGCACTGCTGCTTACGTCTTAATCAGAAATTCTTTTGGAAGATATTTTATATTATTGCATTATTTTATATTCTTTCCACTGGGAAATCAAAGCTGAAAACGATACATTTTTTTGCTCATCTGCATGTTTCATCCTCATTAAGTGAACTCTGCTGTATTCTGTGCATTAATCTTGCATAAATTAGAGTGTGAGGAGCTATGACCTTTGTTTCTCTTATCCTTGGGAAGAAAATCAATGTGCCTTCTGCCTCCATGCACACATGCATACATGCAAAGAAGCACTGGGTATTCTGATGTAGTCATTCCACTTTGGGCTGAAAGACTTGAATCAAGAGACCATTAATTTTGATTTTAAAAAATTAAGTGAAGAAATAAAGAAGAAACACACTTAATGAACAATACACCCATTGTAGGATCCCATTGATCCAAACTCACAGAAGTCAGCAAAACACTCAGCATTTTTCTGAGGGTGAGGTTCCAGTTTGAAATTTTTACCCTGAACAAAGCTGACTTAACAGCATGAAAAATTTAGAGAAACATAGCAGTAAACTTTTTTGGACTCATTTCAGTAAAAAACACCATAAAAACAAAAACCAAAAACAAAACACCAGAGGCAGAGCTGAGCCCCAGGTAAGGGAATCACCAAAAACTGTATTGGAATGACACTGGCAAGAATAAGGAAAAAATGCCTCACAGTTAGTAACCAGGATATGAGCCAGGCTTTAGGAGGGAAAAATACCTGAAACCTTCCCAGTTTTATGAAAGAGTCTGTATAAATTTGAAGGCACCACGTTGTGCCCCAAACCACATCTGGAAAACAAACACAGCCCTTCAGAGCCACAAGAGGTTGTTAGGAAGGGAACAGGCATTGAATAAATGGTTCCAGATTTAGGGAGACAGAAGGATAAGGAACGGACAAGCCAAAAAAAAAAAAAAAAAAAAAAAAAAAGGAGAAAAAAAACCAATTCTGACTAGAAGTCTTAAGTATAACAATTTATAGCATGAGTAGGCAATAAAACTTAGAGGGAAGGAATATATTAAATAAGGAGAGAAAGTTTATTTTGACTGGCATGTTCCTCTGCTGTAAGAAATAAATCTGGTTTTGTGGGAACTAATCCTGCTATACTGTATTTTTTGCCTCTACTGCCAGTCTGATGTTCCTTCCCTGATATAATTAAAGAGGTGTCACAGGACCTACTTGCTTTCATACTGGGAATAAGGAATAACTGCTGATACAAGCTAACAGCTGGAAGCATGTAAAATAAACATAAGCTAAGCTGCTGAAATCACGGATCCTTTTCAAGAAAAATATCTGTCTGCCAATCACAATTTAAACTCACATGCCACATAGCCCTAAAATAGCACTTAGGAGGAATAATCAGGGCTCTGTGTTATTTTGGGAAGGTAATGGATTAGAAAGATGCATTGTTTTAAATCAGTCATCAGCTAAAGGAGTGGCAAATCTTTAATAATGCCAAGATTGGTTTTGTAAGTGAATAAACCAGCAAAAAGCTGGCTGGGTGCTAGTAATCTTCAAAGCTTGATTGCTTTTTCTGATAGCTTTAGAAAATTAGTGGATGAAAGCATGTGTAATATATCTGGTCTGAGTAAAACACTTGATGTAGTGTCTTACAAAATCTCCACTTGCAAAATTAATTCAAATTGGCTTGGACATGGAGTACTGTCACTTGGATTTAAAAATGGCTGGCTGAGTGCAAATAAAGGGTAATGAAAAATGGCAATGTATCAAGTTGGTGGGAGGTGTCTGGTGGAGCTCTGCAGGGATCACTGTTTGGTCCTGTTTATTTAACATCTTCATTAACAGTCTGGAAGAGGGAGTGAAACAGCATGTTAATTAAACTGACACATAATAATAAATCAGGGATTGCTCCTAATGCCAGCACTAATACTTCACAGAGACGCAGCGCGCTACCAAGGTGCCTGGAAAGGTTAAACGTGGCACTACAAAGACTCAGCTAAGATCTTCTAATTGCATTCCACCTTTTAAAGACAATAGCCCAAAACACACGCTAAGTGGGAGCCAGGAGCCTGCTGGCAATCCAGTAATTCAGAGCATGATTGTGTGTACAAACTCAGGTAACTGGAAGATTTCCTTTCCCCCCTTTGCGCTCGCAGAGCATCACACCCAGTGTGAAAGATTAAACCAGTTCAAGTTCACCCATCTGATGGAAAGCCAGGGTCTGGGGGCAGTTTTTAAATCAGTTTTCAGTTGTTTCATATTTTGCATGACTGCTAAATATTATGCAATAGAGGAAAGAGAGAGGCAGGTGGAAGTGGTGACAGGGCTGCATCTTTTTGTATCAGTCAAACTGGAGCAGTTGTAACACAAACCACCCCTTTATGCATAGATCTATAGTTTCATCAGACAAAATTCAGAATTTAAAGTAGTGCTTCCACAATGGCAGGACACTGGTTGACTGTCAGAACATACTGGGTTTACTTTAATTATAGATGCTTTTGAAATACCTCATGTAAGTTAATATAAAGTTGCTCACTGAACAGTGGTGAAAATCTAAAAGACTACATAAGTCACAAAAAAAGAGTTCCCAAAGTAGGCTGGGAACTTATTGGTACTCAGTCAGAGACACCTATTCCTGTTTTATAAACATACATAATATAAAACAGGATCTGAAATAAGAGTGTTATTATCTCCCTCCTTCGAATGATTTACAGCAGCTTATCTGGGCTGGCCCTTGGGCTGCTGCACTGCACTGAACCATAAACGTGGACTCATTTTTAAAGGACAGTTTGATGCTACTTCCTAAAAGGTAAGAAAAAGGAAGAGAACTTTTAAGGTCTCCTTTACCACACCGAGTTTAAATTGCTCTGGGAACTTGTGAAGTCCCCAGAAAACACAGGAGCAGTTTAAAGCTGTGAGACTCTCACAGCCATAAAGAGACTTCCTGCATTAGCAGGAAGGGATTGTAAAACAATAAAGGGAAGGGGAGGGAAGTTCTGCAGTCCCCACACTAAATGCTTTGTCTCCTCAGCCTGTTGATGCAGCAGAGCCTGTAGTCAGGCAGGGATGGGTGGAAACCATCTTCACCTGTGCCATGGTGCTCTGCTGTGGAGGGGAGCTCTGGGAAACTCCTCGAATTCACTGATGCCTCAAGTTTTATCCTTCCTGTATTCCAGGTTCTGTGGTGCCCAGGGCTCAGCTCTGAGCTCACAGTCAGTGTCACTCAGCTCTGCACACAGCAGGGACACAAAACAAATCCTTCTCCTGCTGCACACCAAGGACAACTTTCAGCCCCAAAGCACAAACAAGGGTGGGCTGGAGGGAGGGACAAGAAGGATGGGACCTCACAGCCTGCAGCTGGAATGGGACAATTCAACCCCAACATTCCAATGTGCCAAAATTTATAAAAGTGTAAGATTTCATGACCAGCCAGCCATTTTGTGACCATTTTATGTCCATTTTGTGACCATTTTGGGTCCATGTTGGGTGTATCCCTGGCCAGGCTCTTGTCCTGCCCAAGGTGTATCCTAAAGACCTTTCAATAAATCCCTACTTTATTCTCTGGCTCTGCCCAGTCTCTATTCCAGGCCAGCTTT
The DNA here is from genome assembly GCF_009819655.1 of Sylvia atricapilla. Taxonomy (NCBI): domain Eukaryota; kingdom Metazoa; phylum Chordata; class Aves; order Passeriformes; family Sylviidae; genus Sylvia; species Sylvia atricapilla. The sequence goes on from NC_089174.1 coordinate 1,564,455, forward strand.
CCCAAGGCATCATCACTGCCCTGAATCCATCAGGCTTTTCCCTTAAAATCAGCACAAAAGAACTTTTGTGGGCAGCCAGAGCTGCTGCACTGTTTTGGTGTCACATTCATTGGGTAACTTTTGTTCATTAACTAATCCCTGACCCTCACCCATCCAGAGGGGGAAAACATGAGCTGGCTGCAGTCAGTAGTTACACCTGTGGAATGAGAACGCAGAAACCCAATTTCATCAGTCAATATATAATAAAGTGTAGTGGACGTACAAAAGCATTCAATGTGCTTTAGCTGTTCTATATGGAAATTCTCCTGGCAGCTGTTATGTAATATCTCCAAACTTCCTTGCAGGAGGGTGGTGAAAAACCACAAAACATTAAGGGTTGTCTAGATGTCAGCTATTGTATCATTCTTTTCTCAACTAATTTATCCTCCTTGGTCTTGACCTGATTGCTACTATCCATTAATGGCACCAGTCTTTTTTAGTTTTATTTTTAGTCCTCTCTTTTTAAAAAAATTCTTATCTCTTGTTGTTTAGTTGGTTGTTTTTTTAAATTATTTCCTTATTTTTTTGAACTCCAGTAATTTGTGAAGCAGCTGCATTGGTCATGAACTACTTGCATTTTATTATACCTACAATGATTTTTAAACAGAAAGAATCTGCTCATGGGAACACTAATTCCTCCATTATGGAAATAATTAAACTCTTTTATTTGCAAGATGAAAATCTTTAGGGAACATATGAAAACTAGCAAAGAGCAATTTTTCCTTTTTTTTTTTTTTTTTTTTAAGAGAAAAAATGATGATATGAACAGACCTGCTAGTGTCTGTTAAACTGTGGCATATGGAAAGGCACACAAAAAAATCTTAGAATTAGAAAAATCTTCCTCAGTAATTCCTCCACTTGGCGCAGGAAAAAAGGATATTCTACAGAACTTTCTGTATAAAAACACTACAAGACATTCTCACGAGATGTTTTCCAAGCCTTTGCAATAGTAATCTGCTTCTGTTCTTTTATGGTAAATGTTAACCTAAATATTGTTACTCTTACGTTTCTATAATTATCTTTGGGCTGTTCTTGTTTCCAAAACATCCTCATGCTCAGTAAACAAAGCTACTTATATTAGATTTTTAGTTATTTATTTTTAGTTTTTGTGCACTGGTGCATTTCACGTGGGGCAGTTCCTGTTCCTAACCCTCCTGTATTATCTGGGGCTAGATCCCACACTACATTTACACATACAGGATCTAGCACACAGAATATTTCTGCAGAGGCACTGACATAAAAGTGGTGTCCACTCAGCAGATTTTGGGCTCAGAAAAGACAGAGGAATTTGGGAATATCTCTTTGCTGCTTGGGCCTGATGAGGATGCCTTAGGGAACAGCTGAGGTCACTGAGGTGTGAGGAGTATTTAGAGGACAAAAACCAGAAATCCAAGAAAAACCAGACTTAATTTTTTATTCTGCTCCCCTTGGCAGCTGCTTTCTGCCCATCTGGTGGAGGGCAGGTGTCAGCTGGTCTGATGCCACCCCTGATGGAGTCCTGCTTTCCTGGGCTGCCTGCCCATGGGAAGAGGGGATTATTAATTAATTCCTTTTCCAGATTTGCACAACTCCATCTCCACCAATTAAACTTCTTTCTCTCACCCCACGAGTTTCCTGCCTGTTGCCCCTGCAAGACCAAAAGGAGATAAAAATGGAGCAGGTCCAGATAGGGAGGGAAGGTTTGGGAAGGTTGGGGAAGGTTGGGGAAGGGAAGGTTTGGGAAGGGAAGGTTTGGGAAGGTTTGGGAAGGTTTGGGAAGGTTTGGGAAGGTTGGGGAAGGGAAGGTTTGGGAAGGGAAGGTTTGGGAAGGTTTGGGAAGGTTTGGGAAGGTTTGGGAAGGTTTGGGAAGGTTTGGGAAGGGAAAGGAAGGGAAAGGAAGGGAAAGGAAGGGAAAGGAAGGGAAAGGAAGGGAAAGGAAGGGGAGGAGAGGAGAGGAGAGGAGAGGAGAGGAGAGGAGAGGAGAGGAGAGGAGAGGAGAGGAGAGGAGAGGAGAGGAGAGGAGAGGAGAGGAGAGGAGAGGAGAGGAGAGGAGAGGAGAGGAGAGGAGAGGAGGAGAGGAGAGGAGAGGAGAGGAGAGGAGAGGAGAGGAGAGGAGAGGAGAGGAGAGGAGAGGAGAGGAGAGGAGAGGAGAGGAGAGGAGAGGAGAGGAGAGGAGAGGAGAGGAGAGGAGAGGAGAGGAGAGGAGAGGAGAGGAGAGGAGAGGAGAGAAGAGAAGAGAAGAGAAGAGAAGAGAAGAGAAGAGGGAAGAGAAGAGAAGAGAAGAGAAGAGAAGAGAAGAGAAGAGAAGAGAAGAGAAGAGAAGAGAAGAGAAGAGAAGAGAAGAGAAGAGAAGAGAAGAGAAGAGAAGAGAAGAGAAGAGAAGAGAAGAGAAGAGAAGAGATCTTGTGATTAATAACACCACGCTGAAGTGCTTTCGAAAGATCTCTTGCTAGAGATTTCTAAATAAAGCTCTTTGGGGGTCTTCTAGGTTAACTTTTACTGTGAAGGAGGGTTGTACTGGGTCCTATTCAGAAAAATAAAAAAGAAAAGGAAATAAAACTTTGCTAAGTTGCAAAGTCTTCTGTTTCTCATCTATTGATGTTAATAAAATGAGATTTTATTGCAAGTCTGAGAAAGTGGCAATAAAATGCCAATATGATATTGATAGACATAAAACCAATGCACAAAGAGGGAAAAAAAAAAAAAAAAACAACTTAATTTACATCTACAATGTTGGGCTCTGACCAAGCTGCATGGAAATGTGTTGCTGGAATTATGATAGACAATTCCACAAAAACATCAGCTCAGAGGCAAACAGAAACTAATTGAATTTCTAAAAAAATGGAAAGAGAACGAAATCGAAAGCATCATTGTTTTAGGACAGAAATCCATTCTGTGCTTTTGAATCCTTTGTGCATTACAGGTTATCCACACAGGAAAAGTAAAATAGTAAAACGACACAAGTGACAGTAGCACAGAAAAGTAGAAAACGTGTGGAGTTTATCCTTAGAGCTAAACTTGAGAAGGTTGTTTTTTTTTTCCAGTGGGCACAAAATCCACAAGGTTTTTATCAAAGCCTGCAAGTCATGAGTGGCACAGACCCCGTGAACAGGGAGTCACATTTCAGCATCTCTGCAATTCAAGAACCAGAATGTATCAAAAAAAAACCCAGCAACTGATGTGTTCCAAAGAAGCATGTTCCAAAAGGAGGTAATTCTTCATTTGACACATGGCCCTCAATGAAACACAAACTTCAGCAATGAAACTTGTTGCTTCCAGACTCAGGGAATGTTAAGACAATGGGAATTTTAGGATGGATTAGAGGAACGAGTGAAAAAAAAAAAAAATCCACCAGCACAGTGAATTGGAGCCCTTCCTTTGGTAAGGATGGTTAGAATGTGGTAGAATATCACCACATTACTAATAAATACATTTCTCCTCATATTTGCTGCTGGCCCCTGCCTGGCAGCTGAGCAGACCTTTGTTCTCAGGTGGGTTGGGGATCTCTCTGATCTCTCTGATCTCTCCTGTTTCTGTTTTTACAGAAGATGGTGAGAAAATAGGCATCCTTTGTTTCAGGGTTGTTTTCTAAAAGATAGAATGTGATGTAATAAAGTTCTTGTCATGAAATATTAATCTCTGTGTGCTTCGCTGGGGGAGTATTTTTTAGCTGTTGAACACCCAAAATGCAAGAAGAAGAAACTATTTGGTAAACAAGAGCAACAACACTGAAAATTTCATTGGCAGCATTTTCTGACAGCGTAGCTGATACATTTTCTTGTCATGGTTAAAAACTAGAGAAGAGCAAAGATTAATTAAAGTAATACAGGCTTTTTAAAAAGCTCTCCTTAATTTTGGGCTTACCTTTTTTGTGAAGGAGATGAGTGGCAGGGTTCCAGATGGGAGGTGGCAGTGAATGCTCAATCCTGCCATTGTTCTCTCAAGAGTTTGTTTGTGTTCTCAGGCACACAGCCTTCAACATCTCATTTAACATGTGCTTATTAAATGTAATTATTTGCTGTCTGTTTAAGTCTGACTCGTATTCAGATGTTGATTTGGTTGCTAGAATTCAAGTTAAACTTCAGCAGCCAGCGGAGTTATCAACTGGGAGTAAATAGGATAAGTTCTCTGCAGATAGTGACCTAACAGCTTTTAATTCTTACCCAGAAAAGATTCCCTGGTTGTGCTGTGCATGAGCTGCTGCATCCCGCTTTTGCAATTCCATTTGCAAATCCACTTACAGACCTACAGGCTGGGAGAAAAAAAAAAAAAAAAAAAAAAAAAAAAAAAAAAAAAAAAAAAAAAAAAGGAAAAACCTTTCTGAAATCACATTTTGAGAATATCATTTTAGGCTGACGTTCAAACAGCTTTCTTACCTCGTGGGTCAAATGAGCCCTTTGACAAGCCAGGCATTTGATCCCTCACTCAGAGCACGGCCAGGAAGGATAAATTGCTTTCAATAAAGACCAGGAGCTGGCAGAGACCTGTGGAGCACCACGAGAGCAGGGCCAGGAGGACTCAGATTCTGTCATCTCAGGTCCCTTTTGACTTCCTAACAGCAGAGCTCCTGTGGCTTTGCAGGAGTCCCCCTCCTTACAGATCTTCTTGCATTTTTGTTTGTTTTTTTTTTTTTTTTTTTAATGAGTACCATCACATGGCTGATGAGTACGCTGATGGGAAGAGCATCATCTACAGAAAACCTCAGCTCTATCCAAAATGGATCAGAAGCTTGCAGATTACAATGATTTCTGATCCTAGTCAGGCTGGGGAGAGGATTTTTATTTTTATTTTTTTTTCCTGTTTCTTCAGACAGGATCTGCTCTTTTGATGTGCAGTGACTTGCAGCAGGTTTCCTGGGCCTTAACTGACTTCCAGGACACAAAGGTGATTCCATCAGATTTAAAATGCAGATGAGGCTCTCAAAGGGATCTCCAGAGAAGTAATAGCAGCTACTGCTGATTTCCATCAAGAGCCAAACACTGTCCTGACTGTTATAAAAAGCTCTTCCACAACCTGGCACAATTCAAAAAGGAGAAACAAAACAAAAAAAAATCCTAGAATTCTTTCCTTTCCTTCAATATTCAGTGATGACCCTGCAAGTTCTTGGGGAGAATAAGCTGAGGAAACAACTGAATTCTGATACAGATCAGTGATACAGAATTCAGCGGCAGACAGGCTTTTACAAAATGTCATTTTCTTACCAGAATATTTAAACATTTCATGGCAAACAAATGCAACTCTTATTCTATATTAAATATTGTGATTTGTTGATTTGTTGAGAGCAGGGATACCTGCAATGGCCTGGAGCAAACGTGCCCAAATATGGAGTTTCCAAGGTACCATAAGAAGAAACTACTATGTTTAGTTTAATTAAAATATAGTCTAATAAACAGTAAACTGGAAGAAACTGCCATAAAAAGATTGTCTAGTGTAATCCCCAAACTCATTAGCTTTAGGCAAAATTCAGTATCAACCAGTACCCAACAGGCAAGGGCTTGGTAAACTTAAATGAGTGGGAATTGTCTTTTTATTTGAGCAACTCACTTCATACTCAGCCAAAACCAGGGAAAAAAATCTCTTCTAAATCCTCATGGACAGCACATACTTCAGCCCCCATAGTTTTGAATCTCCTCAAAACACAATATACATCTAACGTTTTTTTTTCCTGTGGGTTTTGTTTAGTTTGTTTTTTGGTGGGGGTTTTTTTGTTTGTTTGTTTTGGGTATTTTTTTGATTTTTTGGTTGGTTGGTTTGGTTGGTTTTGGTGGGGTTTTTCTTGTTTTTTTGTGGGTTTTTTTGTTTGTTTGGGGGGTTTTTTTGTTTGTTTGTTTGGTTTTTTTTTTTTTTTGGTGGATTTGTTGTTATTGTGGTTGGTTGGTTTGGTTTGGTTTTTATTTTGTTTTGTGGGGTGCAGATTCCCAAAGAAAAGCTGCATTCATCCTTCCCTTCCCCACTTCTGAAGGATAGATTTGACTGGGAGGTTCACCTGTTCTTTTTGTAGTGTCTGTATATATTGTTCATCAAATAATTGCAAAAACAGTCAAACCTTTACATACCCAAAACCTGTTTAAAAAAAAAACAAACCCGACTATTTAAAAAGAAAAGTTTAAAGCCTGATAGAGTGTCCCTCTGAATATTCAACTTTCTCTCCTTTCAGTCTCTGGAGCTGCACTCCAGTTGGAGCAAACAGCTTTTCCTGGGCTCCTGCTGCCCAGGCCAGGAGGATTTGGAGGATTCTCCATAAAATTCAAAGTGGGATAAAAACAACTAGTGAGAGTGGCATTTTTTGTGATCTCTGACACAGACTACAAACGACTGCCAGCTCTGAAAGGGGAGAGCAATTCACGGAGCTCCACACACCTTGTGCAGGAGATGCTGCAAATGCAGAAACATTGAATTTGGGCTCCAGACTTTCTGGAGGCTCTGTAACAGATGGAGTGCTCTGACCTTGTTATCTGCCTGGATTTCACAGACCGAGATCAGCGTGGTGCAGTTTGCTGTGCTGCAAAGGGAGCTTTATAAAAACACCCCCAGGTGTGCCACAGGTGTATCACAGACCTGAGCTGCCATACCTGCTCCCCTGGGAAGGTTTTACCTTCACTTTGTTTGTATTCCTGGGAATACTGAATGCTCTACCTGTTCCCAGTGCTGAAATGTTCATTTTCTCTCAATTTCCAATTTGTGTCATGACCAAGTCTCTCCCATCCCTGTCACCCATCCCATTCTCACCATGCAGCCAACAAGAAATTCCACAGATGTTTTCTTTACAAACTCTACAAGTTGTCTTCAAAAGACAATCTCTCAATAGGAGAATCCTAATCTCCAATTAAGAATGAGTCCATTTTTAATACCTGACCCCCACCAGTTTGGATCATTTGATATCAAAGATGTTAGTGGACTTGAGAAGAATTTTATGCCAAGAATATAGCAGGAAAAAATTAGGATAAACTCACTGCAGTAGTGTCCAAAGGCTGAGCTAAAATGTGACGTACTTGCGCTATAATAATATGATAATGAAAATAACAATAAATAATTAAAATAATAATAAATTTTAGACATTAACAATAATTAAAGTACTAGGAAGGTCTGCACTGTTGTGACTTTCTCTATGAGGATCCTATGTCCACATGATTCTTACAAAAAAACTCGAATTCTAAAGATTTTGTAGGTATTTCTAGTTGTTAATCACAGGCTGATGTTTTCTTAATGAGCAACTCTCGCCCAACAGCCTCTCTCCTACTCCAGGACGTTTTTATTCCATCCCTTGCTCAGAAATGTCAGATTAGCATGCATATCCTAACATTTGGATGAGCAGCACAATTTATCTTTTAACTTCTGTGCCCCGAAAACTCCCAAGATAATATTTTTAAATGATTGCAAGCCTGAGCAGCTATTTCAGGAAACACAAAGACGGTATTTCCACACCACTTCGTGAGAGAAAGGTACTGAAGCCCTTTTAATCTTGCCATAAAAAGGTCTAAAGTAATATCAGTGTCACGATTTTAAGGATTATACATTGCTATCCTGGGCTTCTCTGAAAATTCTGGAATTGCTTCTTTTAGCTAAATAACTGTGATGGAATTACAATAGAAGTTCAGCCCAACTATTGAGTTTTTAAATGGCTGAGAGCTACTCTGAAAAAGGAAAATGCATCTGCAAATGCCTTGGCTGCTCAGCCATCTATGAGTTTATTACTTTGGGCTAAGAAATATTGCAGACTACTTGGACAAATTTATCATTTGATAATTAAGGAAAGGACAAATATACTCCCCAACCTTTATAAATTTGATTTAAGGAGAAAAATCGCAAGTGAAAGCTCAGAATTTCTTTTGTCCTTCTTTAAATCGTAGATTAAAGTATTTTTTTGCAAAAAATCTGAATTTGGACTGGTAATAAGGCTTTTTAAACATAATTATGGCAAATGCTCTTGAATAGCAGTTAAAAAATAAAAATCAGATTGAAAATAGGATTTCAGTTGTGTTTAAGGGGCATTGATAAACTACTCAATTCCTGAGAGTGAAAAAATCATTGGTTTGCAATTCCAATCTCCTTTGCTTTTTGCTTATCTGAACAATAGACTGGAATACCTTTTAAATGTATTGAGCTGCCTTTTTATCAAAGCCTGTGGAAAGTCACTATATTTATGCTCTGATATAATTCAAAATAGGAGGCTAAATTTTCAAAAATGATGGGTTTGGTTCTTATTTTCTTTTTCCCCTCAAGCTCATTTTAATCAGTTTTAATCTATTTGATTGATAGAATAACTTACAGTTTTAAGAAGGAACTCAGCCTCTTAGTCTTTTTTTAATAAGAAAATTTATCATCTGTGGAAACAGAAAGTATTTTAATTCTTACCAAGGAAATGAACTGGAGCTGGGAAAAAAAGAAAAAAAAGAAAAAAAAAAAGAAAAAAAAGAAAGAAAGAAGAAAAACCCACAAAAACCAGGTAACTAAAGGCCTGAGGTTCAATAAAATGAGTATTTTTGAAACATCTACAAAATAAGAAAAGGTTAAGGCTATGCTTATGGAATCAATTAAAATGAGATATTTATACAAATAGCAAGGTGGAATGAAGGAATAACAGCATTCCAGAGATCCAGAGGGATACAAAGAGCAGGAATGACTCATTTATTCTGGAAATCTCTGGCAGTGAGAAAGGGACACTTTTCTGCTTTAACCTGTGCACTTGAAGATTGCTTCATTTTGTATGAAGGGATAAAGTTAAGGAGCTGAGGATGTGAAAATGTAACCTTCACAAAATTTTATTTTGATAAACACCTCAGTTTATCTTTCTATGGCAGACTGATAAGGAAAATTAACATAGTTCAGCAGAGTGCAGGTCAGTGAATGTGTTCATGCAGAGAAAAAATGAAACAGCTTGTTCACAAAGTCTCTGCTTTCCCAAGGCAAGTGGGAAGAATAATAATAAATTCTTAAGTCTGAGAATTTCATTTGAGAAATAAAGGTTACATACATCTGAAAAGGTAAAGAGAAATAATAAAAACTTCTGTATTAATAGCAAATCCATAGGAGGGCATCATGGCCAGAAGAATATCCAAGTAACTTGGATTTAGCATGGAGAGTTTCCAGAAGGAAGTTAATAATTGCATTAATATTGGAACAGTAAATTCAATTTCAGGCATTCTGAAGCAGCAATGAATTTATGTTACATTTAATATTAATAAAAGCAATAGGCAAGAAAGAGGACAAATACAACTGCAAGAGAAAACACTGAGAACGTTTCAGTTCCCTATTGAAAGTGGCAGACATTAGGTCACAGAGAAGGAGTCTACCCAGTGACAACACACCCAGAGAAATATGGGAATTCAGGTGATTTTCCAGACAAAAAACCCTGCATTACTCCCAGCAGGGAGATAATTTCATTTGTTTAGCTCCCAAAATGCAGCAGGAAAACGTTCACTAGCAGGAGGAGTGTTGTGTCATGTTTGTAAAAAACACCCACCTCTGTCACACAGACAAACCCAACTCCACATTCCCTTAGAAAGTTCTGAATCCCAGAGCATAACCTGAGTTTCTTTCCTGGTTTTTCTGTCCTCTCACACACAAAGGAGGAAGATCAAACACTACATTTATCTCAATCAGGACTGGAGTGTCTTCTGAGGTACATTTATAGGGTTTTAAATACTCCTGAGGGAAGATAGACTGCATTTCCTAGTTAAAAATGGTGTCCAAATTCTACTGGTTGTGGAATCTCACTGGAATTCCTTTGTACTTCAGGAATCTTACCTACATTTTTTTGTCTTGAAGAGGAGATTTTAACCAAACTTTGCAAAGCAGTCATTAAAAAAAAAACCTTAGCATGTCTCTGTTCAACTTCTGAGAAACCCAAACAAAGAAAAATCCACAAGCATTCCCCCATTTCTAAAAGAGAAAGAAACAAACCAAACAAAAACAACTACAACCAAACGAAACAAAGCCCCCTGAAGTATTTATACTTTCAACTGTGTTTATGTTGGGGAATTTCTGTAGATGATACAGACAGAAGATTAAAAAAAAAAATGCAATTAATGGCATGAAGGTGCACTAACATTTCAGCTGACATTTTCATACATGATTTATGCTTTGCCTACTACTCAGATGGTGGATCAGTCAAACTATCTTAGCCTGAAGCATCAAAAAGTGAAAATGCTGTATGTCCTCTGGCTTAGAGCTTCCCCTGGGGAGACTTTGAAAGTGTTTTCTGGACTTGAAATAAAAAAAAAAAGTAAAAAGTGGGAAAAAAGTTTATATAAAGATAGATTAAAAAAAAAAAAAAAAAAAAAAAGGAACACAAACCAGCAGCACTTTAATCTTTGCAAATGTTGTGCAAACTTATTGAAAGAATTATATTTGAAATAAAGGCCCCTGAACTCAGAGTCAAGGTAAGTTGCAGTTTTATCTCTAAACATGAACACAAGTCTGTTGTGGGAAGATGGTTTAAATGCCATGGTTTTGATCTCGTTTCACTACTTTTCAGACTTTAGGGTATTGACTTGAAAAAAGAAGAAAAACCAGCTTATTTTTGGTAGGGAAATGTATTGATCAAAGTCTGAGGCCAACAAACCTCAGCTTGAGCAAGGCTTTTTGCTGAAATTACCAAAAAGAGAAAGGACTTGAAAAAAAAAAAAATTAAAAAAGGATGCAGAGAGAAAGATAGAAGAAGCCATATTAACAAAAAAACTTTTTTCTGGTCCTGCTGGGAATAAAGTTTTCTAAACTTCCATAGTGCAAAGCAGCAGTGAGGGCATTTATTTGGGTTACAGGAGAGAAAAATTTGATCCTCCCAAGGCACTGCCCCCCTAACAGAGCCTGCAGTGAAAAGCCCTGCGAGTTCCAGGTAAAAAATAAAACCTCTTTTGACATGGGCAGGCTTCCACCAACACTCATCCAAGCCAAAACTTGACTTATAAAATCAAGAGAGTGGGAAATATCTGCATTTATTGCTGAAAGGAATGGTGTGAAGAGCTCTTCTGCACGTCCAGTGGCTATCAAAGTCCCGTGAGAAGATCTGGTTGAACCAGAAACTTTTCCCAATTAGATCAAAGCTAAAAAAAAAGAAGAAAAAAGACGGGGAAAGGGGAAAAAAGAACAGGAAAAACATACCCTGGAGCAACGGACAACATACTAACAGAACTGCTAAAAACATCAAACAGAACTGCTAAAAAACATCAAGTAAAAATCGGTCTTTTTTCCCACAAAACCTCCAAGAGTCTGGGTCCATACAGCAAAGCATTGATGTAATTCAAATTTTGAAGTAAAGATTTGTAACATTCTGTTGGTGTAAAAGGCTTCTATGACATCTACAACAGTAAAAAAATTGCAGAGGGAACAGTTCTTCAATCGTCCCAAAAATGCATGGAAGTTTGTGTCTTAGGAGTAAATAAGGAAGAGATATTTGTTACCAGATGACTTATTTCAATTCATGTTTATGTGGCTTAACTTTAATTAGAGAGAGGGGTTTCTTAATGAATTTAAAGATTGACTATGCAGGAGAGAGATTGTTTTGGACTTTTATCAAATGCAGATTTAGCTGCTTCCTCATCTCTTTGGGGATTTGGAAATTTTAAACCAGTCTGAAATTTCTTTAGAAGTCTTTAAGTGTGTTTTGGTAACATTATTAATAGAGTGTCTCTAATTACTGGCTGCTTTCAGCGTAATTATGGAAATGTTCCTGGTACACAATATTAATTCCTCCCAGTACTTTTTGGAGGTTTGTGCACTGCTGTCTCACACATTCTGCTGTCCACAAACAGAACCAGAAGGGGACTGCAGACCTGGGTGAGGGGGAGAGAAAAGCTCAAACAAAAATAACCAGCTTCTGCACGTGCTGTGTTTATTTGTACACTGCTCCCCATTAAACTTCCCTGACCTTCCCAGGGTCTGCCGTTGGAAGATGTGGCAAAGCTTCATCTATGTTTAATGATAAACAGAATTTAGGAATAATACTGTAGAATACAGTGTAATACTCTCCAAGTTCCTGTAGAGACCTGGGAAATGCTTTTTTATCAATTATGAATTGGATACAAATATAAGTTTGTGTGTTTAGTGTAAGCTTTCCCTTCTGCTCTTATCTAAACCTTTATTATTTCTTCTCCTCAGAGGCAAAAAAACTTACCTGGGACACTTGGCACATTTCTGGAAAAGCCACCATCAAATCACCTAAAGCAGTTCTTTATTTCCACCCTGAGTTCCAGCCCTGGAAGAATTGTCAAGCCTGTGGTTATTCATTCTGTTTTAAAAGAAGGTTGAGTGGAAATGCTCATCAGTCTCAATGAATTTTCTGTTGTAAAAACCAGGGCAGATTCTACCCCTCCCATGCATAAAAAAAAAAAAAAAAAAAAAAAAGAGTGGGAGTCTTTTGGTTTGGTTGTGGTTTTTTTTTTTGGTTTTGTTTGTTTGTTTTGGGGCTTTTTGTTTGGAGGCTTTGTTTGGGTTTCTTTTTTGTTTTGGTTTATTTTGGTTTTGGTTTTTCATGTTGTTATTGGTTTGGTTTGGGGTTTTTGTGGGTGCTTTTTCTTTTGTGGGCTTTTTGTTGTTGTTGTTGTTTTGGTTTGTTGTTGTAGTTTGAGGGGTTTTTAATTCATTTCAGCTTGGAAAGAAAATAGAGGGGACTAAGCACATTCCTACCAAAGGAAGCCATATATTAGTTCCCATTACAGCCATCACAAAGAGACTCTTGACCCTAATATCTAGAGAAATTAGGAAAGAAAAAGAAAAATAAAAGAAATTTACTCTCTATTTCTCTGCATTTCTATAGATAGATACGTCACCAAAGAAGACTTTTAAATTCACAGTAGGCAACTGGGTAGAAAATAATGATCACTGGAATATCAACTGCTCACTTGGATTGTGCAGATCCTGTTATTTCAAATCAGTTGAGCAATTTTGCACATGCACTGATAATAATTTACATTTGAGCAAACATGCAAGACATTTCCTCCCAAGTCATGTACTAAATGCAAGACAATGACAAAAGAAAGGATTTAATGGAGTGTTCTGAGGAAAACCTGACTTCTCTGTTAGTTGTGTAACTACAGTATTGCTCTCAGGATTATCTAAGACCTGAGCAAATATGACAAAAGAAGTTGTGCAATCATTTCTCTCCAGCACTATTTACCCAATTTTAAGGCTCAGTTTTCATCGTTTGGCTGAGCAGCTCTAATGGAACAGTCACATCCCTGGAAATGACTGCATTATCCTCCCTCCGTAAGTCACCACCTATCAAACAAGCCGCATTAATAAATTATATAGATCCTGAATAACAATTTCAAATCAAAACCCATTGATTTGAGCCATTTCCATGGACTTAAATAAAACATTTTCTTTTGCAACCGTGGGCAAGGTGTTCTATGCCAGTGGAAAATCATTCATTAATTACTGTTTTCCTTTGTGTCCTCCTGGAATGAATACAGGCTGGAGTAGTAAAAGAGAGATAGTTTGAGGGGTTTGGTTGAGTTTTGTTTTGGCTTTTGTTTGGTTTTGGGGTTTTTTTTTTTGGTTCTTTGTTTGTTTGTTTGGGTTTTAAGTAAATACAAAGGTTGGAAGTATTACAAAATGCACAGCTGGAGAAATCACACGAAAAGGAATGCCTGAGAGATGGGTCTGCTTGTCCCATTTCCCCTCTGTATTGATACAATTGTGACATTTTTTCCCTCTGATTTGTAAATTTGGGGTTTTTTTTCCTTTATATGTACAGACTCCCCTCTGGCCTGAAGACAATCTGATGTTTTACAAAACCCCTTTTAGCCCAATCCCCATATCAGTTGTCATGATCTGTAAAAACAAGAATTTCTCCTTACCTTTAGAAAAGTTTAATTAGGAGGAAATATTACATTTAAAAAAGATAATATATAATTAATAACTTCAGCAAAGGTGGACAAAGAAGAAAGAGATTGCAGGCTTTGTACATCCTTAAAAGCATTTAATTCTCTATTCATCTAAAATTGACAATCAAACTGTGTAGTAATAAGAGTTAGAAAAGCTCAAATTATATCACTGACCGTATTTTTGTTCTCTCATTTTTCAATGAAAAATTGTTCCAGTGGCTGTCTCTGACTTCTTGCTGCCTGAATTATATTTTTAATTAAGAGCTGCACTGTCATGCCTAAGAAATTCGTTTGTCAAGGATTCTTTTGCAAGCATGCTGACAAAGAACAAGTCGTTAATACATACAAGATTTACAAATTTAGGATTTGGGAAAATGTTTAGAGGGAAAAAAACAACCAAAATACCTCCCCCCCCAAAAAAAAAAAAAAAAAAAACCATGAGCAAAGAATTGTTTTCCCTTTAACAAACATTCCAAAAATTCTGATTGTAGACTTAGAAAGGATTCTGTAGAACCAAAAGGTCTTTTGGTGACAGGGAGGACAAAACCCGGGCATTATGTTGATTTCTCAGCCTCCCTGTGTAACAGACCTTGCACATAATTGTGGCAATGTCTCAGCAACAATTCTCTTGGTTTTTGAGCTAATTTGCTGGAGGAACGAATATGCAAGCAGAGTTTCTTCACACTGCTCTGAACAAAGACCCCAAAGGTGTTTGTTCTTGGTGCAGATTGAGTGGACACAAACAGGAGAAATAAATGAAACAGGGAAATTATGGCTGAGCCTGGTGTTTAAAGTGACATCCAGTTGTTCAGGAAAAGGGCAAGTCTGCTTCTCTCCCCTGCGATCCAAGGTGACAGGAGCTGGGGCTGGATGGAACAGAGAGATCATCTGGAGAAGAACCTGTGTCTGTGTTACTGCCACACAGCCATCCTGAAATCTGGCAAGTAAGGTCCTCCTGGTTCCTCACAGATGAAGAGTTAGAGGCAAACTCAGCCAAAAATGTACAATCTGATGAGTTTTTTTAAAAAATGGATTATTTGATACTTTAAAAGCAACCTTCCTCATGGAAATCAGTAGCTCTGTGGTGATGGGTTTTTCCCTCAGTGACTGGACCTTTCTCTGTGGAAATTCAGAGCATTGATTTAAACACGTAAAATTCAAGTTTTCTGAAATTAGTGAAAGCTTTTTGTCCTCAGAGTCTTTGGTTTTTGCTTTCTTATCTGTGAAATGGAAATAGTAGCCCTTCATCTCCAAGGAGCAGTATGAGAGGGTATAAATCAAGTGAATGTTTGAGAGACACCTCTGCATTGTATTGATGAGAGCCACTCACAGACAATGCAGTGATGAACAGTCCCTTCCCCAGACCCAAACCCCGGGGGATCCAGTAAGCCAGGCAGACAAACAGCAATTAACAGTAAGAATTAAATGAAATATTGAACCTCTGCTCGTTGGGTGAATTACATTATCTTGGTGTCCAGGACAAAGCCCAAGTTCTGAGTTAAAAATTGCAGGTGTGTGTGCAAAGCGTGGGGTAACAATCCACTCACAAGGAAGCCCAAACAAGCTCGTGCTGCAAACATTCGTTTTGCTGTGCAATAGCTTTTAAGTGTATGCCTTTGCCACTTTTAATTATATACTGCCCCTTTCCTTTCCTTTCCTTTCCTTTCCTTTCCTTTCCTTTCCTTTCCTTTCCTTTCCTTTCCTTTCCTTTCCTTTCCTTTCCTTTCCTTTCCTTTCCTTTCCTTTCCTTTCCTTTCCTTTCCTTTCCTTTCCTTTCCTTTCCTTTCCTTTCCTTTCCTTTCCTTTCCTTTCCTTTCCTTTCCTTTCCTTTCCTTTCCTTTCCTTTCCTTTCCTTTCCTTTCCTTTCCTTTCCTTTCCTTTCCTTTCCTTTCCTTTCCTTTCCTTTCCTTCCCAAACCTTCCCAAACCTTCCCTTCCTTTTTTCTTTTTTCTTTTTTCTCTTTTCTTTTTTCTCTTTTCTTTTTTCCTTTTTTTTTCTTTTTTCTTTTTTCGTTTTCTTTTCCTTTTTCTTTTTTTTTCTTTTTCTTTTTCTTTTTTTCTTTTTTCTCTTTTCTCTTTTCTTTTTCTTTTTTCTTTCTTCTTTCTTTTTCTTTTTCTTTTGCTTTTGCTTTCTTTTTTCTTTTTTCTTTTTTCTTTTTTCTTTTTTCTTTTTTTTTTTTTCTTTTTTCTTTTTTCTTTTTTCTTTTTTCTTTTTTCTTTTTTCTTTTTTCTTTTCCTTTCTTTTTCTTTTCCTTTTCTTTCCTTTTCTTTTCCTTTTCTTTTCTTTCTTTTTCTTTTTCTTTTTCTTTTTCTTTTTCTTTTTCTTTTTCTTTTTCTTTTTCTTTTTCTTTACATTTTCCTTTTCCTTTTTCTTTTTTCTTTTTTTTCCCCTCTTTTTTTTCACCCCTGGGCATATTTAATCTGAAGTTACAACTACCTTCAGTAATCACACATAATTTTTTTATCTGGAGTTCATCAGTACCCAGTTGCTGCTCAACAACTGAGATTAGCCCGCATTTGTTTCATTCATATTCTCCCTCAGAACAGCATCAGCAGTAAACAATTCCAGCTTAATTACCCAAAATGTGTTTGCACTGCAAATAGTTTCCTCTGCACTCCCATTTTTCCCTCTGCTGACACCAGGCCTGAGCCGGGAGCAGCAGAAACAATGGATTAGCGTGGGGATAGTTCCTAAACAGGAGATAATCAGGAATGGGAGATGCTGCTCTCACCAACAAAGGCAATTTCTGCTGCCCCAGAGCAGCAGCCTGGAGTAAACCTGGGAATCTCTGGGAATTTGCACTCTGGGATCCTGCTGAGAGAACAGGAGGGTCTGCCCCAGAGCAGAAGGCTGGAATTGTGGGAAGCAGAAAAAGCAGAAAAACTCTCAGAGCTGTGTGGATGCAGGCCTAAAAATGGGAAGGCTTTGGAATAAGGACATGCAATAATAAACCTGTGATTCTGTGCTGTGTAGAGGTTGGGCACTTTTACTTTTTTTATTAAGCAGAAAAATGTGTCGAGCAAGATAACAGAAAAGTTTAATAATGAGGCTCTGTCCTTTGTTTATAGAAGAGTATCAAAAGTTTCCGAATGGGGAGAAAAAATAAAACAAGCACCTATTCTTAGATATAAGGTATAGGTGCAGTTTTAATGATTGGTTTATGCAGATGTCTGTAAGCTGTTAACAATTTGCTGCTGGTTAGAAAACTTTTAAAAAGCCTTGCAATGAGAAGAACTCTGGCTGCTGCTAGCAAGAAATGAGCTGTTGCCATCTTTCAATTGTCTCACCTTTACTGATGAAGCAATAAAAGCTGGAGGAATAACTCTCAGCAGTCCTGCCCTGTTATTTGGAAACCAGATCCAACGTGGAATAAAGATGGGAATCTCCTTGGGATGATGCACTTTGGGATCCTGCTGGCAGTCCAGAGCAGGGGTATTCCAGAGAACACCTCACTCAACACAACACGGCAGCACAGGTTCCTGAACAGACAAATCAACCCCACAGTGTTTAACACCACTGAAATCCTCACCCTGCATCCCAGAATTTATCCAGGAAACTCAGCTCATTCCATCACCTCGCTCTCACAGAGTGTAATCCATTTTCCACAAAAATCACAGCAGGGAGAGAAACTTTCCCTCTGTGTTTGCAGCCCTCCAGTGCCAGAGCTGCCTGAGCGTGGTGCCAGCAGCCCCTGGGAGTTTCCTGTGGGGCTGTTTGCTGTGCCTGGCTCTGGACAGACCCACAGCACACCAACCCCACTGCCCTGGCCCCTCAGCCTGCCTGCAGCCCCTGCCCAGGAAGGGATTTCCAGGGATAGCAGAAAAGACACGGAGACAGCAGAGCATTTGGGGAGTTCTTGGTGTTTGGGGTGGTTTTGTGTTCCTGCCTTCCTCAGCATTTCAGTGTGGGTTTTTCATCTTCTTTTCTTCTGGTGTCAGAGATGGGATTAACACTTGGGAGACTTGGTTTTGTGTTTGAACCCAGATGTTTATTAATTTTTATCTATAGAACAGTCTCACAGGCTGTGAGCTAACAAAGTGAAAAGTGGCTCTCTATCTAACTCTTTCCAAGGCCTTTTAAGCACAAATTATGAGATGACACCTATTTTATTTTTACTTTTGACCCAATAACCAACCACCCATGGCCCACAATGCAAATTTTTTCTACCCAATTACAAAATCCCACCCAGACCATGAAGAAAAAGGTGAAAGAAGGACTCAGCCTCTGCCCTAAATCCTCCATCTTGCCTTATATCTATATTACTATATTCCAAACCCTTAAACTCTGAGTTTTGCACCCTGTGAGATCCCACACTTCTATCCAAACCCCACAGCCACAGTCCCAGGGCTGTCACTGAATTTTGGGAGCCTTTTCCATGGCCTCAGGTCAGTGCAGTGTTTGCTGGGGGTCAGTGCCTGTGAGCACAGAAATCTGGAATTCTCAGTGCTCAGAGTTCCAATATTTCAGCTCAACTGTTTATTCTTAGATAAAATAAAATATAGTTATAATTTTATTTTCCCTGACAAGCATGAAGATTTTAATCATAACACTAGACAATATTATGAAAGCATAGGAGGAATATTTTTTTTAATTAATGCCCTAAAGGGCAGCTCACTCTTCTTTAGCACATCACAGGGAAAGCTTGTCATTTTAGCATGGAACTTGTGAGGAGCAAAACCTTGCCTGGTGTTGGCCCAGCTGACCCATGCAGTGTCTGACAACATTTTTTTTCCTCTAGTTAGCCCATACAAGTTAAAAACTGCCCACATTAAGTGAAACTGCATTTCACGATGAAATAAATAAACAGAAAGAGAGGTGGATGGCTGATTCAGAAGTTTTCACACAAATCCAGTAAAAGCAGAGCTCCTGGCACTGTTAGCTCCAAGCTGCAGCCCAGGACAGAGGCAGGAATTGCACAGGAGATGTGTGGAAGTGACTGCTGCATCCACAGGCCACTGGAAAATTGTCATCCAGGAGTGCATGAGGAACAGCTGCTGGGACACTTCACTGTAAGTCAGATATTGATCCAGCTTAGTCAGCACCACAATTAAAATATTCACCAATAAAACAACAGGAGTATAAATCAAACAGATTAGAAAGCTGGAACGAAATTTCACATTAAGGAAAAAATTCCAAATAGTATCCTTGGGAGGGGTGAAATTTAAATTACAGGAAACAGATGTCTCAGTAAAGGAGTTTGGTTTGGGGTTTTAATTCTAAAACATATAATAGCATGTTTCAGAAACTTTAAATAATTACTGACAACTCACACCTTGGACACTTGCTCGTTTTTTAGTATTCAAAATTTATACATTGAAATATGTGCAAATTTTTATCCGCAGTAATTCTTATACCAGCTCACCCACTAATCTGCTGTTGACCAAAAGCCAGTTTAATCCACCCATGGATAATTTGTGGACTCTCTGTGGAAGGGAGGAGCCTTGACAGCCCCAGGTGAGCTCTTGGATATGAAAAAGAGTAAAGGTGGAACTAACAGCAAGTACAACAGTGATCCTCAGTCTTAACACGGAAGAGGAAAAGAAGATTAACTTCTGCAGAACCAAACTGATGGATCTCAGATCTGTAAAATGAAGACACTCCCATATAAAATTTGAGGATGGTTTTGCTGTCACGAATTTAAGTAGTGTGGCTTGATGGTGTAAATTAGTTAAAATCCGTGTCCCGAAAATGTCAGATTATATACACTCTACACCCAGCAAATCTTGTCACTGCCTGCTTTTCCTCCATCTGATGCAAAGCCTTGAAAATGTGGATATGCTGAAATGCAAAGACATATCTTAAAACCTGCACAGAACTTCCTACCAAACAAGGGTCACGGAGTCTAGAAGGAAAAACCTTGGCAGGTTTCCTTAATCTGTTTTGATGTTTCTGTATCAACCCAATTAATCCACAAAGAAAGGGCTCACATAGCACATGTAAGCAACCTGCACTCTAAACATCTCCCCCAGAAGGAGGTGCCTCAGAACTCCTCTGGAAGTAGCATTTTTAAGACACTTTATTTGGTTATTTTTTAAAAATTATATAAGAATATGGGACAGTAAAAAATCTGAAGTAAATAATGCTTTGAGATTTATTAAATATAATGAATGAGCTTCTTTAGAAATTTTTTTTGCCTCCCAACTGAGTTGAAATATAGTGATTCTTTCTTACTTCTGCTTTCTTGTCACGAGCAGCAAAGCAAAGAGGAACAATTAATACTGTGAGGAGCAGAAATAACAAAAGCTGGCCTTTTGTGAGCTCATGCATCACTCCTGATTTATTCTGCTCCCTCACATCTACAACCCACCCCTTTATAATTCTTCAATCTCCAGCTGCCTCATCCCCTCTCTCTTCATTTTCCTGAACTCCCATCCCATTCCACGTGTACAAACAATTTCTTTTTATCCTGCTGAGTGGCATCTGCTCTGGTTCAGTTTGCAGCTTCACACACGTTGTGACTGTTCAGCTGCTGCTTCCTGACTCAGAGAGGCATCACCTCCAAACTGATGGGAAGGGCTGACCTGGAACAGAGACTGGACAGAGCTGGAGAATAAAGTGGGTATTTATTAAAAGTCCTTTAGGATACACCTTGGGCAGGACAAGAGCCTGGCCTGGGCTACACCCAACGTGGACCCAAAATGGTCATAAAATGGACATAAAATGGACACAAAATGGACACAAAAATGGACAAATGGTCACTAGATCTTACATTTTTATAAATTTTGGTCCATTTGCACATTGGGGTTGAATTGTCCCATTCCAGCTCCAGGCTGTGAGGTCCCATCCTTCTTGTCCCTCCTCCAGCCCACCCTTGGTTGTGCTTTGGGGCTGAAAGTTGTCCTTGGTGTGCAGCAGGAGAAGGATTTGTTTTGTGTCCCTGCTGTGTGCAGAGCTGAGTGACACTGACTGTGAGCTCAGAGCTCACCCCTGGGCACCACAGAACCTGGGATACAGGAAGGATAAAACTTTAAGGAATCATTTTCCCCCAGGAAAACAAACAGCCTTGGAGTCAGCTCGTGGCTGAGCCAGGCTTTCAGACCTCCTCAGGGCCCCACACCCCAGATCTGTATCTTGTCAAAACGTGGCAGAAATTGGCCAACAAACATCAAAGTTCGTGGATGAAAAGGGATGAGGAACAAACAATAGGGATCAGAAAGCTCTGGAAAAGGTTGTGTTATATGTAGAAAAATCAAGAAAAAAAATACTGGTTCTTTTTTAGATAACACACCTGTAATGACTGATTCACAAGTAACATAAACCCACTGGGGCACATACTAAAAGAGAATGAAAAGAAAAGCATTTCTTGGTATTTGTTTTCCTGTATTCATTTTTTTTTCATGACTCTCCACACTTCCAAATCACTAAATGAAAAGCAAACTCCCCCTCCTGCTTCCATCTCAAGGCTTCTTTCAGCCAAGTATTTGAATTTAACCTTAATTCCCTTCCGCTGTGATACCCACTTGACTCACACACACAGGACTCAAGTACACATTGAAAGGTACATTTCTAAGTAAAAGATGTCATTCTCTGAGTCAGGATGACATTTTCAGTGGTTCCCTGGGCTGATTCTTTGGTCAGAGATTAGAAAACTTGTAGCCAAATAAATAAAGTATCAGCCCTGAAATAAAAGTAATGAGATATTTGAAACCTGCAGAACATTTTCCATTGACTTCTAGGTAGTTCAGTGTTTACAAATTTGCATTGAGTTGTGTTTTCAGAGAGAATTACAGAGACAATCCATTTTTCTTCACGCTTGTATTCTTGATAGGGGTTTTCAACAGAAGTTACAATCAAATCCAATACACTATCTACCTTATAAAAGGCACTTATTTTCCACATTTTCAGAACTAGGAATCCTGTCTGAATACCAGATGCAAAATCAGTAGAAATGCCTCTTTAATGATTGCCAATTGAGATGTGTTCAAAGTGGTTTCAATCTCTCATCTGCAGCCTTGGCTGTTCATTCTGTTTGATACCAGCACTGCATGACTAAAATTTACAGCAGTTTGCTATTTAGTGGAATTCTAGCAGCATTTTATTGCTCTGGAACTCCATCAGAATTAACACCCACTTGTGCTATTAAACTTCAGAGATGGAAACATTATCTTGCCTTAAAGTCAGTGAGAATTAAATAACACACAAACAAACAACCTGCCATTTGAATACTGGAATAACATTTGAATATTTTCTTGCTGGTGAGCGGAGATAGAAGGACTGTGCTTGGGCTAAAAGCATTTTGGTGCGTTCAGGAGATGACAAGGATTAATTTTCTTGCTAGTGCACTAGCTAGAAACTGACTGAGGGCAGGAGAGAAAGGTGGAAATTTTCCCTCAGAAGATGTGGCTGCCCATGGATCCCCTGGAAGTGTCCAAGGCCAGGCTGGATACTGGGGCTTGGAGCACCCTAGGATATTTCCAATTACAGGAATTCTTTTCAGACACAGAAAGACCTTGTTGTTGGAATTATTCTTAGGAAAATTTGGTATTAAAAAGTTTCCTAAGTTCATATAAGCACAAAGGTGAAAATTAGAACCTCTTATGCCTTTTGTCCCTCTGGTATTTGTAATAAGCACAAATGTGAATATGAGAAGGTGTCCTCGCCTATGAGAGGGGTGGTTTTAAGGTCTCTTCCACCCCAAACCATTCCGGGGTTCTATGAAGCTTAATTTTTCCCAAACACAAGACACAAACACACTTTGCCATCCTACTTGAGGGCAGAGCAGCCAAAATCAGGTGCCAGACCCCAGCTCTGTCAGGCAAACCCCTCTGATCATGCCTTGGGAGGGCTGACCTGGAACAGAGACTGGACAGAGCCAGAGAATAAAGTAGGTATTTACTGAAAGCCCTTTAGGATACACCTTGGGCAGGACAAGAGCCTGGCCAGGGCTACACCCAACGTGGACCCAAAATGGTCACAAAATGGACCCAAAATGGTCACAAAATGGACATAAAATGGTCACAAAATGGACAAATGGTCACAAGGTCTCACACTTTTATAAGCTTTGGTCCATTTTGGGGTTGAATTGTCCCATTCCAGCTGCAGGCTGTGAGGTCCCATCCTTCTTGTCCCTCCCTCCAGCCCACCCTTGGCTGTGCTTTGGGGCTGAAAGTTGTCCTTGGTGTGCAGCAGGAGAAGGATTTGTTTTGTGTCCCTGCTGTGTGCAGAGCTGAGTGACACTGACTGTGAGCTCAGAGCTGCTCCCTGGGCACCACAGAACCTGGGATACATGAGAAATAAAATTTCAAGCCCCACAGGGACCAGCAGGGCAGGGCTGGAGGGAATTCCAGCCAGGGGCAGGAATCTCCCAGCAGCAGATTTCTCTCTCCTGCTTTGGCTCCCCACGCCCACCTCATCTGCCCAGGGATATCACAACAGAAGAAATCACATATGTGCTCCTCCAAAATGAGTTTTGAAAGAGGCTCGTTACAGATAAAGCAACTCAGTACCAAGGCCTCCTGTCCCTTACATCTGCTATCTGTAATGGGAAGAAAGACTCCTCTAAAGATTAACAAATGCTTTCAAACAATAAGGTTCCAAAATACTTATATGAGCAGTTTTATCACATATTTTTTACAAATGGGAAAACTGTAAGACATCATTTCACAAGACTCTATAAATGTAGCAATCTTTGTAGAACGTTGACCCTAAAGTGCCTCTGCTGAAGACGTACAGCAAGCAAAAAACTAAGAACAAAAAGAAGTAGAAAATCCACCAGTCCAAAATAACCACATCCAAGAAAAAATTTATATTAGCACCCACCAAATTGCAATTTCTGGAAAAATTGGAAGCATCCAACTGAAACAAATAATTTTTGGTTCAAAAAGTTTACTGGAAGGAAAAACTAAACTAAACAAAACAAAACAAAACAAAAAATGAATGGTTTACAACTGCTCAAGCATCCAAATTATCTGAGTTTTTTTCCTGCTAGAAAACCCTAAAAGTTCTTTGATTTCCCTTAATTCATAGTGTCCTCCAAAATAAGTAGTAACTGATATTCTAAAATTGTATAACCTAAATTCCAAAATCTATGGGGGAAGGCATATTCAGAATATTACCATGGAATTCAGCTGGGACTGTGCTCTGTAAACAAATATTTGCCAAATCATTCTTAAATTATTCCATCTCCACTGGAAGGCTATTTTCTAAAAAAGCATTCCTCGTTTCACTACATTTAAACAACAATGCCAGAATTGTCCTTTTCTGAAACAAAAAACTTCCCCCTTCAAAGGAATAGAAGAGGAAAAATAGCAAAGGATTTCCTTTAGCTGAAATTTTTAATGTGTGTGCTGTAGAATATTACCTGCACATCAACACTTCAGCATTAATAGTGGAAACAGTTTCTTCATCTCACCTTGAAAATACTCCATTTCTTCCAAGTCAATAATAGGCAAATGATATTTTGGGAGTTTCTGTAACGTGCAGAAGTTTTTATGCTCAGCACTTTGAGTAATATTTTAAAAAAATAAGGACACAGTAACAGAAAAAAAAAAAAAAAAAACACTGGAAAATATCTCTCTGTTCTACAGTAAACTAACTGACTTTTTTTCTTTGTATTTAACAGCTTCTAATTCAATCTGTATCAGTTTTCTCTGTTCTCTACTGGCACATTATTGCTGGGTGGCGTAGAAGGGAGTTAATTAGCTATAAATGCCAAACAGCACCCAAATAAAAAGGATCATTATTAACATGCAGTGAACAGCTGGGCCATTTGATATATTGGTTTTGTTTCTAACAGTGGTCCTACCCAAGTATTCCCTAGATTGCAGAGGATTTTCTCTTTCCACAACCGTCCCTGTGAAAACTGAGCCTGTTCCACACACGAGGGGCCAGGAAAGGCCAAAGAGGAAATGAGCTCTCTTTCTGTAAGGATGAATAAAGTTTGTATGAGATCACGTTATATAATAATTTATTCACTAACAGTGATGCAAGTCCTAATGCAAATGGAAAAATTAGTGTACGAAGTCACTGGTAGATTGTGATGGGGCTAAAAACGGCGCTGGATGATTTTTTTACTTATCATAAACATCACAATTTTTAAAATACAGCTTTATTCACCTTGTTGACCTAATTCAGAGCTATTGAAAAACAGTAGAGAAGTGCCTGCAGAGAGAAAACTCTCATACTACTTCTGTTGAGCAAAACTCTCATATACTTCTGTTCTAATCTTGAATTAGAAGAGATTGTATGAAAAAGCAAAGCTTGAGAATTAAGTTTTCCAGGAATACCACACACCAGTCTACCCTTAATTTTCACAAGTGGTTGATCATGTAGAAATCTGATGATGACCAAAAATTATTAAAATACAAACTGTCCCATCAATAAAAAGTGGAAGCTTAAATCAACATAGAAGAAGTGATCAGAGTTTTAATTTCCTGTGCTCACCAATATCCATTGTGGATGTTTTATGAAGGAGATCCAGCACACACTACTGAAATTGCACTCCAGATCCAGATGTTGCATACGAAATCACATTAAAAGCTATTTTGAACTACACAGAATTGACAAATCCAATTAACTGCCAGATGTTCTGAGTCATCACCACCATCAGAACTTATTAAGGATTAATTTAATTCCTATTTGATAAACTGACTGAAGACTGGATCCCCTGGCTTGGGCATCAAACGGACAGGGGCTGGGTGGGGAATTGCAGGTTCTCTCACCAAACAGGGACCAGATTTCCAATTCTTTCAGCCACAGCTCCTGGCCTGAGCTGTGAAACTGAGCTGGAGGAACCTCTCTGTTGTGGAGCCAAATTTCCATGACACCCAGTCATAATGTTTGCTGTCTTCAGTGCCAAATTGACTTTGTGCATTTGGCAGAGGGAGTTCTGAATAGAGGGTTGTTAACTTAATTCTAAGCTACAATTTCAGCAGAGAATATAATGATTTACCTGGATTACTCAGTGAATATGAGCAATTTGGTCATGCAGGGCAATCACCGCGCACAGAATCACTGATATTCAAATCGAAGCTTCCCAAATTTACAGAAAAGAAGATCCTGCAAGGCTGTTACCAGGTGGGGTTAAAGCATAACATAAATTAAAGCAAAATAAGAAGTCATCATATTCACTTAGACTGCAGCTGTCACAACTCTTCCTAAATTTGGGACTTATTCATATGGAACTTTTCTGTTTCTTTTGTAACAGACTGAGCATTTTCAAGTTACAGGAACTCTTTTCAGACACAGAAAGCTCTTGTTGTTGGATTTATTTTTAGCAAAATTTGGTATGAAAAAAGTTCCCTAAGTTCATATAAATACAAAAAGAATCTCTTATGCCTTTTGTAGCTCTGGTATTTGTAATAAGCACAAATGTGAATATGAGAATTTCAGTGTAATAGAGACCTCACTTATTAGTGAAATGCGTCAAATATAAAGGAATTGTCACAAGGAGACTTTTGACAGAGTTTCTGTGGTCAGAGGAAAGGTGCCATCATTCCACTGGTATTCCCAGAATTCACACTCACAGCTCTCCCGTGTGCCACTAAAGGAATTTACCCCTGATAAAAGAAAAGTCACTGTAATGCCCTTACAGAAACACACTGTGCAGGTCCAGCCAACCAACCAGGACCTGCAAAAACTGCACCTTGATTCTGTTCTTCCAGCTATTTTCTTTCCTATAAAAAAATTCCCATACAAATTACTGGGGGTAGGAAAGAGAGAAAAGTACCCCAAAACAATCAGTTTTAAGGAATCACATCAAATTTTCAAACCGTTAAACTGTGCCACTGTGAAGCCAAACACACTGCAGCAATTCAGAGGATATATTTTTAAAACGCCTTTTTTTTTTATATACCCTCAAGATTGTCATAATGAAGATGCATTTTTTTCATATTTTTCATCCCATATTGTTCCCATTATTATGTTTTATCTGTATGAAATATTACAATTGTAGGACATGGCATTTATTTTCCTTTATCAACATAAACACTTTTCTAGACACTTCAACCTGCACAAAATGCCTATGGAGATGAGTAAGTGTGATTACACTCACTGCTGAAACCATTTCAGATACAATTGGAAATGGTAGATTTCATTCCAGAAGTGAGCCTTAAAATTATCCCTTTCTTTGGCTGGTATTTGATTTTTGAAACCTAACAGAGGGAAAAAAAAAAAAAAAAAAAAAAAAAAAAAAAAGAGAAAGAGCTTGCTAATAAATGACCTTTCCCTCTCAAACGATCTGCAAAACCTGAGCAGATTCAGCCCATGGTGCAAGGTTCACCTTTCAATTCACATGTTTAATTACTCATTATATTATTACTCAACTTTCAGGGCTGCAGACTTGAAATAGAATCCTAAAGAGGTTTAATCAAGCTGCAGCTGTGTCCTTGCAGCTCCAGTGAAAGGTGCTGGAGTTTGGGAATGATTTCAGGATTTCAGTCCCTGTCCCAAGCTGCTCTGGGTGTGCTGGCAGGGAAATCAGAGAATTAAGACATCAGGAATCACTGGGAAAACCCAAAACCAGGTGGGGCTGCTTTAATTCCTCGACCACCCCCTCAACTGCACTTTATTCTTTGGAGTTTTGAGAGCACAGAATATTAACCAGAAACTAAGGAAAATAAATTTTTACCTGGAGCAAAAAGAATTTGAAAATTCAGAAAGCAAAAGGAAAGGCAAAATTTTTCTGCCTCTCCAGTCATAACTGTTAAAAGACAGAGGTGGGTAACAGCTGGAAGAAAATGTGTCTGCTGATGAGGCACAGCATCAAAATCCATCCTGTTTCCTACATGTCACAGACAGCATCAGCTTTTACTCACTTCTTCAGTCCAACCCACTCTCCTGACATATCAAAAGTAGTTCTTCACCCACTGGCATTTCAGAAGAAACATAAACCAACGTTCTTTAAAGTCTAAAGCTAAACAAACATCCGGCATTTAGAGTGGTCATATTTAGTTAATTATGAAATAAAAATTCCACAGCCCCTGTTTATTCCCTTTACACCCATTCCCTTCACATCCTTATATCTATTTACATCTTTACATCTCTTCCCTCTTTGAAATACGACTGACTTCGTGGCTCAGAATTTGTGCTGTGTGAAAAATGTTCTCTCTGAACAGAGAGTGGGGCCAGAGAAAAACTTCTGCAGAAATAAAAAAAGTCCCCGAAAAGAAACAAACACAAAGGATGTGAACATCTGAAAATTGATGCTCCTTCACCCACAGCCTTTTCAGCACTAAAGGGAACACAGATTTATGTCATCTTCTTCCAAGCCTCTTTATTTTTCCCTCACTAATTCAGAGATTAATTTGAATCCATTCACTCATTATATGTTTTATGTTACACCAGCCCCTTGCAAACTCTGCACAATTGTGTTTTGTTCTGTGTCATTATAAAAATGTCTATACAATTATCAATAACTTAGCAGCAAATGGCACGTCAAGTATATAATAGATAAAGAGGCACTTAGATAATAAAGCAGGCACAAAAATCTATTATATTTATTTGCTTAAAAATGCCACCTTGAAGTGGAAGCTCCATCTTTCTATGAAATTAAAGTTATTTATTACCTCTAAATGCGTAGATGTTCAGACATTACAGTAGCAAATGCATTAAGGGGAAAAATAAGAAAAATATATTTGATTTGCCATCATCTTCAGTCGACACAGAGAGAATTTAGAAAATAATTTTTAAAAGAGTACTCAATTTGCATTATGGTTCATTATTAGCAGCTAAGAATGTTGCATAGTCTTTTAATTGACATGGAACAACGTTTTATTTACTATTTCTTTATCATAATCACGTCCTATTTGCCTGATTTTCAAACTCTACATTAAGTAATATATCAAAAATTATTTGAATTAATCCCTAATTTGAAGTCTCCAGGTAGCATTATTATGATATTAACGTCATTAATTTAATAATCAAAAATGTTGTCAAAAAAATCATCATTTCCACAAGGAAAAAATATTTTGTGTTTCTCCTCGTGGGCTCTCCAGTGCAGGTTTAGGTTGTGTCTGGAGACCTCTGGAGATTCCTCCTCACCCAAATTCTCCTCTGGCTTTGTGTTAAATGTGACAGAGAGAGGTGTCTGGGAAAATGCCACGTATCTTAAACTCAAATTCAGCAAAAAGAGGGATGCAAGGAGAAATGGGAAAGCCAGAAGGGTTGGAATACAGACAGTAGGAAAACCCAAAGTGTGAGGTGTGTGAGAATGATAGAATTATTAGATGACACGAACTTAAATTGCTCACATTTCTATAAAGCTGGGTATATATTTTGCAAATCTGACATTTACAAAGTGATAAGAAACTAGAGGCAGTCCAAACTAAATTACAGGAGGAAATGTCAGAGCTTTAAAAAGGAAACCCCCAAAGAATCCAACTTAGATCTACCTTAAATGTGTGTTTGTAAAGGAGCTGAGGAAGAGGAAAATTGGCAATGCAGGATTGAGTGGCCAAAATGAGTAATTTCACTGGAATGATAATAATAATGCTGACCATTTTCAATAACCCTCTATGAAACAAAATTGATATAAAATTTTGTGTGATATGATGGAAATTTCACTGTTCGTGGCAACTGGTGTTCATTCCTTTTGAGATTGTCACAAGAACGAGGGAAATTCGGGAGGAACTCAAAAGCATTTCAGAGAAAATTTTCAGATTCTTCTGGAAATATAAACCATGTTCAGAATGCAGCGTAATGCAGTAGAAATGCATTTCTAAAGATAAAACAAATAAGAGGAAAATACAGGTTATCACACGAAGACATGCTTTGACACTCCCCTTCAAGGAACCAGCATTTCTTTTGGGGCATTACAAGATTTCATCAAGCTTTTGCTCTTTCAAGGGCTTCCTTCTGGATTTTTTTTTTTTTAGTATTAATGGGTTTTTTACTAAAATATTTCTTTTTGACATCTTCATAAAATCCTTAAAACTGGTGCTTGAGTAGTTTTTGTTCCATGTAGAATATTCTCAAATTCCTTAAAATAACTTTACGGCTTAAGGATGTGATGGTATGTATGATAATTTTTTCATAAAATAATGCTTTTAGGAAAATTTGGAATTGCACTGACAAAAATAAGGGCATCCTCAAATGAAATGAAAAAACAATAAATTAAAATCATTTTACAAGTCATTCTCTTCATATTTTATTTCTCATTCAGTAAATCAGCAATCCATGGGTTTTCACCTGTAAAATACTGCTGCAGGAAATTGCTCAATATGAATTATAAAGAGAACAGTTTAGTTAATTAAAAGTTTGAGGAAGTAACAAGTTACTTAGACAACTAAGTCCCAATTTGAAGATAATTTATCCACTTTGCCTGTCTCATGAAAAATTAATGGAAGAAGACTCATACAGACTTTAAATCTCTTCTACAGATATGATTCGGGTGGGTTTAAATGTGCTGTACCAAAAACCTCATTTTTAAAAAGTAAATAATGCTGTACCCAAAAGGTTTTTTTTTTTGATGTCACCATACTCTGGACTGCTCCATTTCTGCTGTCAGACTGTGGCAAGAGGCAGCACCCTGATGGCAGCAGCTAATTAATGATGGTGTGCCCAGAATCCTGTTAAACACCAGCACCAGCCTGCATTTCTGGGATTATCTGTTCTATAACAATTTTCTGTTTTGTAACAATTATCTATTTGATAATAATTATCTGTTTCGTAACAATTGCCTATTTAATGACAATTAAATAGACAGTTTCATAGCCAGCAGCAGTTTCTCTCTGAGGTCTGGTGTAGCTGGGTCCTGGCAGAGCAGGAGTCAGCCAGGACAAGAATGCTGAGAGCATGGCACAGACCCATTGAAATGCCAAAAAAATATCCAATAATTAGATAAACATGAGCCAGAATGCTGCTGGGGAATTAAAATAGCTCCTCCCTTTCTCTGGGGGTTGTTGCAGCTCATTCTGCACAGAATCTTCTGGACAAATCCTTTGGACTCCAGAATTTTCCCTGGTCAACCCCAGCGTGACAGAAATGCCACAGAATTCCCTTGGCCTCTCATTATTCCTCTGCCCTGGAGCTGTCCCAGGCTGAGGCTCTACAGATACATTTTTTTTTTAAGTTCCTCACTGTTTTTTAGTTCTCCCTCTCTGTTTTTATCCTAAGTGAGAAGATGTTCCTTCCAATTCATTTCTCCGCTCTGCTCAACACTCTGAAAGTTTTATAAAAAGCAGCATTATTATTGGCTTTCTTCCCTTGATTTGACTGAAAACTGCAAAACAGAGCTTGGAGCCAGCATTTTGCTGCTGGAAGGCATCCACTGCTCGGAATGAAATGCTGTGCAAACCTTCTCCAGTTGTTCTTCACAGCTCCTGAAAGGTTCTCTGCTCTGTTTCTCACCCAAAGCGTGTTTTAGTCTGCTGTTCTGGCAACGTGGGAGCCTTCAGCTGGGCTGTGGAATTAGTCACAAATAAAAAAACTTCCCCAAACAGGAAAGTTCTGACTTTCCACCTAGCAGGAACAGGGGCAAAGAGAACAAATTTTGTTTGAAAACTGAGTGAGTGCTGATAATTCTATATGGATATTTGTGAAACAGCTACAAGAGCCAAGGGAATTGTCATCTATACAGAACTGATTGGGGCAAATTGGTTTTCTAAAATTAACTTTTAAAGAGCTTCCATCCTGACCTCACACAGTGTAGGGTTTTTCTGAAACATTTGTTGGAATGGTGCTAGAAATTCAAATTGCATTATTACAAAGACACAGGGCAAGAAGAGAAGCCAGAAAAATAGGACAGAAAGATGAAAAAGACATAAAATTAAGCCAGAGGAAATAACAAAATGCTATGGAATCTATAAAAATATGGAATGTATGTGTTTAATTCCTCCAGTAGGAGGAAATTTTTTTTTTTTTGTGACATTCTGGGAAATTTAGCATTTTGTTATGTGAAAAAATAAAGCTTAAACTATTGAGTTGTTCCATATCTGGGCAGTGATGCCATAAAAAGAAATTATCTCCACGGTGTCCCAGTTTAACTCACTTGTAGCAACATGAGCTCCACCAGGTTTCATGAGGAGAGCACTAAAATGAGGGAAAAACAGCAAAAACCCAAATTTACAGCTCTCCACATGACCCTGGGGCTGTGGTGAGACTCAATCACAGCCAGCCCCAGAGAGGCACACGAAGGTGGGGTACAAAGGAGAAAACATCCAGAAAATTTCCATGGAAATTCTGGAGTTTCTAATATTTTTGTTTCCCTATACTCATTTAAAAATGAGTATAAAGAAACCATTCCTGTATTGTAAACCTCTTCAAGCAAGCAGGAAAGACTTCACACAGGCCAACCTAAAAACTTAAGAATCAACACAGCAGATGTGCATAAACACCAAAAACCCAAGGTAAAATGAAAATCCCCTCGCACATAACTCCTCTGTCCAACCTTCATGAAATCCCCCACGCCAAGGCCAAAAATACAATTAAACTCAGATTCTGGCCCTTGATTGTCTCCTGATTATTTAAAAGCTGATTAATATCATTGTCTGTGAGAAAACAATCATCCACTCTAGCTGGCTCTGCTGAAAACCTGTTTGGTTTTGTTTGACCTGCACTGAAATCAATGAAAGTGTGCCAAAAATCATCAAAACAAGTTCCCGTGAATACTGGCATAATCTGAGATGAAATCCCTTTGTTCCAGGAATGTCCTGGATATAACAAAAGCGTTTGTGCTGCAATTGCAGTTTACAAGAATGTAAATAACACCTCAGCCACATCTAACTTTTCACCTTTATTTTTAACAGGTGAAAGGCATTGGTATAAAACCTGAATTTCTGCCCCAGTTTTGTCTTTTAAAATACTCTGAAACCAGAGAGCACAGTAGAAAGTCTCCTGTCAGCCTATCATTGAGAAGAACAGAATTCCAAACCCTACCTTGTGTTTTCATTCTGTACACTGAAACCAAAAAAAAACCAAACATGCTAACCAAAACACATGATTGCTACCAAGGCACAATCTCCCAGCCCAAATTAGACTCCAAATATATATATAAAAGTTAAAAAAAGGTTAAAAGTTAAAAACTAGAGAGTCAGAAATAACCCAATATTCAAATATGCTGCTAAAGCGATGTGATTAATATTCCCTGTACAAAGTTATTTATTTAAATGTATTTATTTAAAATATTTAACCAGGAAATTACCATCAAGATTAAAAGAATTACACTTAGCCTACAGCAACAATATGCTAACGTTGCCAGCACTTAAAGGCTAATAATTTACATTAGGGACATATCTAAGCACAGCAGATATTAGCAAGGATGTCATATTAAGGATGTGAGGAGGAGAATTTACCCACGTGTGCTGAAAGTGAGGCAAAGAGGACAATTCATCTGCAGGAGCAAAGGCTCTGGTGGGGAATTCTCCAGACAGACAGATAAATACACCAGGATGCAATATGCCCATGGCAGGGGTTGGAGCTGGAGGAGGTTTAAGGTCCCTCCCAGCCCAAACCATCCTGGAATGATGGGATTCTGTGATCCTGAGGTTCCATGGATGCAAATCCTCCTGGAGATTGCCAAGTGTCTCTGGAGGAGGAGTTGACACTGGACACAGCAATTTAACTGGTCATGTAGGACTTCGTTTAATCCTACCTTGAAAAAAGGGATAATTCCATCAGGGAAGTGTTTTTCCTTATGGCATGTGTGTGTGCCAGCCTCCAGGCTGATCCCAGCCTGCAGAGCAACTCGGCAAACCTTTGGGAAGGCAGTGGGAAGGCTGGCAGGAGCTGCTGAAAGGTGAGGGATGTTCAGCCAGGCGTTTGGCTCAGAATTTGGGATTTCTGGCTGTTCTCTGGCTGCTCCCTGCAGCCTGGAGAAGGAGCTCACACTCACGCTGGCTAAAAGGTGAATACATCACCCTGGTCGAGTTCCTGAGTCACACAGCTCGTGCTGAAATGGTTTGCTTGCTTCTCAGTTTTGAGGAGACAAGAGAAAAAATCAGTGTAGGCGCTCTTACATCAAGAGAAAGGAAATCAATAGACTTTTGCTAAGGCCTCGAATTATTTCTCTTCAGACACATCTGGCCTTGTCTGTCCCTGGGCTCACAGACACATCCTGAATAACCCAGGAATCCCCTCCTATTTTCCATACACTGCTCAAGAGCACTGTCACTCCTCACCCTGGGAATGACATCCTCCCCAGGCTCTGGAGTACAGACTGTGCTATTAGAAAAAACATGCTCTAAATAAAAACATGGAGAGGTTCTCATCACACCCCCTATACTCACCTCAGCTCTTAAACTAATCTCCTGCTGAACTATGACACTGTGCAATTTCATGTCCAGACTGTGTCCTCTGGAAGATGAAATGTCTGTTCTGTCATTGAATGCTGGTCTGCATCATCCTGAGTATCCTTCAGTGGCAATTCCTGTGCACTAATAACAAAATAGTTTCCATGCAGGGAAGCAAATATTTAAATTTAAACCTGTTTTTTTCACCCAGGAATTTACAAAAACTGTCTCGGGACATGCCTCAAGAACTGGACGCTGAGGAAATGCTCACAGGGACCCACTGGCTGTGGTTGTGCCATTGTCACCACGTTTTCACTGCTGTCCCTGTAGCAGAGTATTCTACACAATAATGTAAAACACTAGAGCCATAATAAAAGGTGAAGTCTTTGGTAAGAAATAGCTGTATCTCCATAGGATTCGTATTTTGAAATTACGTTTTTGCAAAGTGGAAATTTTAGACAACGAGAAGGGGGTGAAGGTTGTATGAGGCAGAGGAGAGAAAAGAATCCATTTAATTTGTGCTACAAAGATACAAGTACGGGATTTATGGACAGCAGGTTATAAAGGACTCTGAAGTCCCTTGAGCAAGAGAGCACTGATAACTCAAAACCTACAAAATGCAGTTCCCCTGGAATATTCCCTATAAAAACTTCCATTTCCCTAGAAGCAATAAATGTTCCTGTACCAAATATGTTTTGAGGCCAATCTCTAATGTTTGCATTTACTTTCCAGCCACCATCCAAGATTTTGGTTCTCTGAATGCAAATGGGGCTCTCAGAACAGAAAGATGGAAACCTGGAATCTTTCTCTATTGTTTTCCTTTAAAAAATAATTTCAGAAGAAGGTAATAAATTTTACCTATCTCAATATTGAGAAGATCTCTACTTCATTAAACTGTGCAAGTGCCATTTGGCACAGTTCTTCACAACCTAAACTGTGCCCTGACTCATTTCATCCCTCCCACCCTGGGGCATGACGAGCACGCAACACAGCAGACAAATCCCAAATTAAACAGAGATAAATTATTAAATAATATTTCTATAGGAGACCCTTTTCCAAGAATGGTTCCAAATTATATAAATCACTTATTTTAACAGCACTTTCCCCCCTCTGCCAATTCTGTTTCCTCTGCCTGTGCTCATATGGTAAGAACACAATGCTGTATTCAGATGGGTTAAAAATCCCATTTTTCAGCTCTTACAACAGTTAACACTAATTATGAAAAGAATTGATTTGGCATCTACATTTAACACATCTCTAAGCATAAAACTCAATTATCTTATCTGGAGATACTTGGCATTTATTAATAAATGCAATACAATTTATAATACATCATTCTGGACATGTCTCAGTCTACCTTTAAGAAAAATTTACCTATTTCAATCTTGCAAATTCTGCTTTATCTCCCAATGTCACCCAGCAGAATTGAGAGAGTAGTAAGAAATGGAGTAGGGAGCTCATAAGAACAAATTGGATTTCTAATTTAAAACTGGAATCAAAGCCATTATTCAGTGCTATATTATTTTATTCTTTTGGAGAAGGGCAAAACCTTTCAGCTTCGAAGTTATATATAGTTTTCTACTTCCCCTCCCTACTGACAAATAGATTAGTGGAGGCAATTTCTCTCCATTAAAGGTTTTGCACCTGACATATAATGCAGCCACTGCTCGAGTTACCCTTCAGGGGAGCCCTTTCTGATCCAAGGTAACAGGAGGATTTGCATTTGTCACTTCAGCTGAGCACAGCCCTTACTGCTCCCTTCCCTTGTCCCATCTGATTCTGCTCAGTCAAGGAAACAAAACATCATTGGGTTTGCTTTGTTTTGTTGTTGTTGTTGTTAAAAAAAGTCAGTTTACAAATTTATGCAAAAAAAAAAATTACAAGAGCTTTCGAGGTAGAAATAGAAATGAAGAAAAATAAAATTTTTTGGAAGACAAATGAAGGAAAATTAAAATTATATCATAATGACAGACTAGGGGGCATGAAATAGGGGCAGCTGAGCAGGAAAGAGGGACAGGAGATTTCCCAACACAAGGGGAGAAATTTGATTTTTCTTAAGCACTTCCCAAGTTCAGATTGGAGCTGTAAGAGCCAAACCCATAATACATTATGTAACACACAGTGAGCCTGGGAAGAGCTGCCCTTAGAATGGCTTTCTTAAAAAATAGCAGATTTTAAATTGAAAACACGAAGCAGGCAGAATTAATATAATTTATACAGAGAGATTCTAAAGATGTATCTGTTTTTCTGGTAAGTACTGACACCAAAACTGATATTTTCCCTCGGAGCGTTTTGGATGACCCAACTGTGCCAGCCCAGGACACTGTCCCACTTGCTTGCCTCTAAAAAAAGATGCTTATTAAGGCTTCACCAGGAAAACATGACATGAAGATTCGCTGCCAAAACCTTATTTCTTCAAAATTGTTTTCTCTTAATTCTGCCTCAGAGCAGACATTTCTTTTCTGCTTGCTATCAGCCACAGAAGCCAAGTTTTGGCTACTGGCAGCTGGGAGCAAACAGTGAGTTAAACATGATGAAAACTGTGGGTGTTTATTTTTTTTTTTTTTTTTTTTTTGAGATGCACTTTGCAAGGTTTCTTGAAAATCCAACAAATAAAAATAAAACACGTGATGGTCTGCTAAACCTTACATCACAAAGAAGGAACATAATGATTTTATCTGTAATTAATTCCATTATTAGTGGTTAGATAAATGGAAATTAACATTTAGAAACAGAATTCACAAGCTTTTAGGTCAAGCATGTTAAATTTATTTCATTGTCTGCATCTACAGAAGCCATCAGGTTTTTATTTGCACTGAAATGCAGTTTGGATACAAGTACTGAAAATTTATTTGCTCAAAATGCACCCTGTGACCCACAGAAACCAGGGACAGCCACGGAAACTCCCTGAGAAGGTTCATCTCAAGGGAAAGCACATGTTTAAAGTGTTAAAAATGCTAGACGGGGATGATCTAATCTATATTTAGGATTAAATAAGGATGTTTAAAGTTCAATAGTACCAACATGAACATGCACATGCTGAATGTGGGCACTAACATTTTAAAATACGAATTATTTCTTTTAATTGTTGTTAGGAATGGGGAAAAAAATCCACCAAAGAAGATTCAAATACCACATCTCTATTCCCATTCCCAGATGGGCAGTGTTTATAAAGATGGACCAGCCTCTTAACAGGCAGCTCTTCCCAGGCAGCACAAAAGGAATAAAATCATGAGGAAAATCAAAACCCAAAAATTAGATTCCTCAAAAACACACGATTCTCTATTAAACCTTACATCACAGAGAAGAAAAATAATAATAACATCTCTAATTCCATTATTAGTGCTTAGATAAATGGAAATGAGCATTTACCCACAGAAATCTCATGTCAATAGAGAGTTCAGCAGGGAGAATCCACCTAGGACAGTGAAATGCTGGTGACACAGCAAATCTACAGCCAGAACATTTTACCTATTCTACAATGGGCAGTTGAGCCATCAGACTGATGATCTACAGCCTGAGATACTTTGGATACTGCACAGTTTTCCTTTCCTTGCTCAGCTGCTCCCTCAGGTTCAGACACAGAACACACACTGGTAATTCCCAGTTGTTCCAATACAAATTTGGCATTCAGGATCTTCACCATTTTATGACCCATGTTCATTGGGCAGTAGGGATAATGTCTTTTCTTTGCTTCCTATGTATGCCATAATTACCTATAATATGTGTGAATTAATGCAATTATTACTCTAAACCCCCATTCTTAGAAACAGAAGGACTTAAAAGCACTTGGCAGTTTCCCTGTAAGTCACAGTATAATTATGGGATTTCTTGATTGCTATTTGTCTACTTTGCCCCAAAAGAACTGACTAAACCTTTTCTAGTTTCTCCACAAAGAGACTTATCTAAAGATTCTCTAGGTTCTTTCAAAGGGCGGGCCACATTAAGAGCTGAATAATGCTTTTGTCTCTCACTGAAATTCTCACTCCAAATTCTCACTGCCCACAAAGCTGGTTCCTATTTTCTCCTCTGCCAGGCGAATCTCATTCCACTTGACATGCAGGTATATATTCAATAACCATGTCAAGTTTGAATTCTACCTTTGCATTAAATTTAATTTCGTGCGATATTTATTGAATCACCGGCTAAATTGCCCACACAGTACAATAACCAGGATTATGCCCTTCGCCTCTCAAACAAAACAGATTACAGTATTGATTTAGATGAAGTAACAAGGGGAACAAGTTTTGCACACCCTAAAATGACTTGCGTGGGAGTGCAATTGTTGTGGGAGGTATCACACCCATCCCACGCTGCTGTGTTGTTTACCAGAGCTATTGTGAGACAAGTAAGAACAAGTATAAAGGCCTCCTAGGAGAAAAAAAAAAAATATATGCAAATTTGTTACAGTAATTTCACCTGCATGTCAGAAAGAAAACACACATTTAAAACACTTGAAGCTTTTCTGGTATGTGCAAGGAACTGGGATGTGAACAAGATCATTTCTTGGGGGAAAAAATCGCATGCTCAATTATTTTCTAATCATATTAGTAGCTCTTCTCTGTACCCATTAAGTGATTTATTTTAGAAGACTATGGTCAGGATGGACTATAAAAGTTGAGCTGAGTTCATCACAATGTAGATAATAAATTTACAGTGGCAGTATTATCCTAATACCAAACACACCGTGGTATTCAGTGCTGAATGGGAAAACAACAATTTTTTTGACAATTTGACAAGGCCCAGGAGAGCCAAATGGCAGACGAAAGGCACAAACACTGCCATTGTTCATACTGTACATGGAAATGCATGGAAATTGGGGTCCTGAGCAGGGGCTGAGATGTGCACAGCCCCTTACAAGGCCCAGGCATCACCATTTTAATCCGTCAGGATTAAAAACCCACAGCACTGTCCAGACCCACGGCTGGATCAGCCCCAGGAGATGAGGAGTCTCAGATCCTGCCCCTGGGCATGAGTTAGAAAATGCACAGCTCTGCTCAGAAGCCCCTTTAAAGGCAGAGAGGAGCTTTGGAGAAATGAGCCACCAGGACACAGATCCAGGGAAGTGCTGGTAGGAGCAGTGCAGTTGTGGGGGTTAGAGATAGTTTTAAAGACTCAAAGGCCTAATTTTGAGCTCTGCCTTACTGAAAAAGGTCCAAACCTTTACATCCCACCTCCCAGGAGAAGCCACTCTCTCCTTCTAACTGACACAAAGCAAATAGACGATACATTTAGACCAAAAAAAAACCCCCAAAAAATAGTAGCAGGGGAATTTAAGCTCTGTACTCTATGAACTCTAGATTTAATTCTCTCATTCCAAGGCTTGGATCCTTGAAATCCCAAGGTGCAGTCTAAACCCTGTATTCTCATCCTCTTCTGTTGGGAATCTCAGCTGCAAACTGGGTACAACTCAGTCTTGGGTCAGGAAAGCTTAATTCTTAGCTATTAATTCAGAGCTTCACAACTCAGTAAGAAGAGGTTTCAAAACTGCCTTGAGTCAATGTAGTTCTCTTTAGTCAACGAAACTTTAAATGCTAAACATTAATAGTAGGAGTATTTTTTTTTTAATAATATAATGTAAGATGGAATTTAGAGGCACCTTGGGTTTCTGAAATAAGATTTGCAGCCTCAAGAAGGAGAGCAAAACAGGAGAGTTCCAGTAAGTTATTAGTGATTAGATCTTTCATTATAGGGCACTTCTAGCAGGAAACAATCCATGGAAACAGTCCAGTCAAAGGTCAGCTGGAGCCTCTGTGCTGAGAGACACCCACATTTTAATGGGATAACTGCAGTCTTTCAGAACGGAACATTCATTCAGCCTTGGTCCCGAATCTCTCTCTGCTTAAATTACACCAACGTGAAAATAAAATTTTTATATCAATAGCAATAAGCCACAAGTCTTGATAATGATGACAGTCAGACAGACATCAAGCCATAAATACTGAAAACAGCAAAACATTTTAGGAGCAATAGAGAAAACAAATAAGTCCAAAAGCCCAGATTTTTCCAGGAACTGACGGAGAATCTCCAGGCAATCAACAGCAGCACAATGAACAGGATGAGCTGATGGGTTGAAGATAACATTTTATTTATTCAAACACACTGCAGTGGGTGTTTCTCTCTCCCCGTTTGTCTCATTAACTATTCAAGGTCTGCTCTGATTTTGATGCTGTAGGGTGAAGTAAGTCCTTGTGTGCTGGAGAAACCCTTTTTCTGACCCAGAGACAGGGCTCCTGAGAGGTGTTTTAAAGACTTTTATATCATTTTCAGTCTCATGAGAAGGGTGAGACAGTGCAGATGTTAAAATTCACACCATCACAATCTGAAGCCAAACTATCTCCTGATTACAATACATTGTAAGTGTTTTCTGGCCTATCAGCTTTTGCCACACAATGCTGCTAATGCTTCTAAAACAATATTTTTAAAATACCCCACGTGGGTCCTACCACAATACATCTTTCATAGGTTCTATTTCTCTAAGATATCTGCTCTTTTTGCAAGGCCATCCTTTGAAACTTGTTTCTAGTTCCATTTCTCTCTCAACAATGTCTGTAATATTCTGTGGCATTTTTAAGTCAGCATATTTTATCTCAGAGTTTGCATACAGATGCACAAGACTATGGGAGCTTTCTATAGGTGGATTTGGTTCTGCAAATGATCTATTAAAAAAATTAAATACATATAAAGCTCTGCTCAACCTCCTCTGAGGCTTTGCTTCTTTGCTTGAGCCACTCCTCCTTTCTTGATTTAGAATGTGTTTTAGAATGTAACGTGTCCTTTCAATAATTGTGGGAGGACAGGGAATTTTAAAAGTGTGTCTTTACAAGCAGAGCTCAGGCAGGAGCTGGAAAAGGAATGAAAATAGAGTGGATTTGGAAGAGCTGTTCCTCAAACCACAGTGCACGTGGGGAATTGCACGAGGTGTCACAGGGCTGACCCCAGCCAGATGTCCCAGAGCCTGTCCCCTGTCCCTGCAGGCTCCACAGCCTCACCACAGGACATAAAAGGACAAAATCCCTGGGACCTCATTTTAAGCAAATTGAGCAAAGTGAAATATTACTACCAAACACTAACAGATAACTCTAGGAGTCAATTACAAAAGAAATACCTGCAAGGAAATGTCATCCATAAAGATTCCTGAGAAACAAATAAGATCATTTCCGAGTGATGAACTTCACTGTTGCTATAGTCTTTTGCTAATTGCTTTTGATTTCTTGTAAATTGTTTTGATTTTTCAATTTCAATTATTAGCCTCAGCAAGGTGTGAACTCAGACAACCTTGCTATTCTGTTTTTCTGCTCCAACAAGAATATTTCTACATTTTTATTTTGACAATGCTACTCAGATAAATTACTGGATAATTTACCTGGAAGGCTGATGGAAGTGATATTTTTTCCCCCATACTGACACTGTGACGTGGTGTAGGTACATTGAAAGGGAAGGAGTTGAGCCTATTTCTACCAACTGAGAATCTATTTGTGTGAAGCAAAGCAAAATTTTCCCTCTGGGCTCTATCTTTATTGGTAACTCAAACCAGTATCTAAAATCTATACTGTAAGAGAAATATTCCCTAGAAATTTTTCATTGAAAAAAATCTGTTCCTTTTGCTCAAAGATTCTTCTCTTTATGCCCATCCCAGTTAAAGCCAACAAACCACACTCAGCATGATCAATCTCAGAAAATAAATGTAGCATATCTTGACATTAATGGCATGGATCAATAGAAGAGCACATTATAAATCCAAGAAGAAAATAGAAATAAAGCTTAAATACCATTAAAATCTATAATGCCTTTCTTTTACAAGCCATTTATCAGGAACGGCGGATGTTATAACCCACGTGTGAAATTCTACATGGGAAATTTTACAACACCATGTACACAACTTCAGGAAACCAAAAAGAAAAAATTAAAAATTAAATTTAAACATCAACTAGAATTTGAATTATTTTAACTAGAATTTTAATTAATTATCACTGTTTAAACTATGAAGTCTACTACTCCATATTTTTAAGCAGCTTAAATGGATTTGGAGAGGCAGAAATATTAACAACTCCTGAATTCCCCTACTGAAAAACATGACAACTGCGAGAGCAAATTCTCAACCTTTATCTTCTATGAACTGTCTTTAATGGTATCAGGAAATTTCAACTTTGATCAAAAAAATCAAACCCCTGTGCTGACAAGAACAATTTTTAGCTGAAGCAGTGATGAGGGGAGACCACAGCTTTTGGTTTTAAGAGGAGTAAAGCCATGACTGGATAGAAGACTCTCAGCAATCTCTGCTCACCTTCCAGTCTTACATCAAATCCTTTCAACCCCCAAATGAGCAAGTATTCCTTCCACCTTTCCGTATAAATGCAGGAAAGGACAGTGCTCTGTGCAGAATGATCCCTCCTAAAACCCATTTCTGATTTTGACATACTGATTCATATTCTAATACCTGCTGTCATACAGGGTTTGTCTCAGACACTGAGTAAAGATTTCTGAAACACCTTCAAAAATGACATCTCAGACAAGTAAACAATACACTTCTCACATCCAGATATTTCTCCTGTAAACAATAGAAGGTTCTTTCACCAAATAAGCTGTAATTTGCATCCTGAGCACACAAGATCAAGAGGGTACTTATATGAGATTTTGCTGAGGCCAAGGTAAGAGAGAGCGAGTTCCTCCAGTCAAACCGCACCGCTTGTGATTTATCTAGAAACCTCTGGCCTGGAAGCTGGGAACAAGATGGAGCAATTTTAGTTCTGATAACATTCTTCTTGTGACCTGTGGCTCCAGCTAAGTAATTACAGTGGCCTTGACAAATACGAGTTAAGCAGTGTTGCCATGCCAACACACGTCCTTCTCCTCTCAAATATTTTGCTGCTTTTAGACACTCTAAGCTTGGGACACCCTTCCCAGCAGTCAGACTCCTACAGGTTTCTTCTGACCTCAAAATTATGTTAAGTGCTGTGGATTTCACTTAATAGGATCAAATATAAGCATTAATCATCAACATATTTCCACTTCTCATACAAATTTTTTTTCTGCGGATGAGTATCATGAAGAAGCAATTGTGATCAACATCGCTGGTACTCAAAACTATGTAGAAAATTTCTGTTATATTTATATATAACAAATTGGTGTTTACTGATATTCCAGCTGGAGAATGGTCTTTCATTTTTCTGGTCAAAACTTATCAATATTGCATAACTGATATGTAAGGAGTTTTTACTCAGATGATCTTTTTCCAGATGAAAAATGAAAAACATGCAGAGGGTTTAAATTCTGGATTAGATTTTGCCAGAGTAGCCTCGCAGTCAGTTTTAGGAATAAGAGAGAAGAAAACAGCAAGAACCCAAACCACATGTGGCAACTTTGGATGTAAACTAGAATTCCACACCGAAGAAGAAATGTCAAGTTATAGAGGATTTTATTAAATACCTTGAAAATGATCCAATGCAGAATTTACCATAACAAAGAAGAAAATATCAATATACTAATTGTCCCAGCAAAGGTCACAGGACACTGTTGATTTTTTTAACCCTGTGCTCATGCCACAAGTGAAGCTGTTTACCTCAGGACCTAGAGGCAAAGTGAGAGGTACTGGAATATTTCTGTGTATTTATTTTAACTGTATGCAATTTGCACCATCATCACAACACAATTAATGATATTTTTAGAGTGTTAAGACTTCGACTGACTAATAATGAAGCTTCATCTTCAAGCATGAATTGTGCTTCCTTTTTATTCCATTACAGGATTCTGCCTGTGAAATTGATGGAGGATTCCTGCAATGTATTCCATAATTTGGATGCAATGAATTGATAGCACCAGCAAAGGCTATTGATTGTTTAAAACCCTCTTAGACAAGCAGAAACTTCAAGCACATATTTTACAGAACATGTAGCATAATGTGAGCCTGATCCTCATTTTCGGTCATTTCCTGGTTTTTTACTTATTTTATTTACAAAATATCAGCACTACAGAATT
The DNA here is from genome assembly GCF_009819655.1 of Sylvia atricapilla. Lineage (NCBI taxonomy): Eukaryota > Metazoa > Chordata > Aves > Passeriformes > Sylviidae > Sylvia > Sylvia atricapilla. The sequence goes on from NC_089174.1 coordinate 1,608,442, forward strand.
GCAGCAGCATAACCAGCATGAGCTGGTTTTGTTGTTTTGGGAAAATGTTACTTCCTGCAGCTGCATTTGCAGTGCTTTTACCAGCACCACCAATCATAAAAGAACAACTTTTGAAAGCAGCCTTTGCAGTCTAAAAATAGATCCCTCTGGATTAGTATTCACCTATACAGGTAAATGAGTCAGTCTGATTTTCCAGGCAGGCTTTAAGGGAAATGAGATTAACATAACATGAAAATAATTCAATTATTCACAAGAAGATGCAATTATCATACAATCAGTGTTCGGGAATCCAAATAAATCAGCATCTTCATATTTATATTTAAACAAAGAAATCCATCTGCCAATGATAGAAGATTCAAAGACGATTAATTTATTATAGAACAAAAGACATTGTTCTGATGATTTGAAAATCAGGTACAAGGGAAGCAACAGAACTGATAATGACTCTAATGCATGCTTTGATTTCTGGAGAATGGAAATTGCGTTGAAGAAGTCAAACAGAGCTAAGTGACAGGTTGTTCTACACACTGTGGGCCCACAGGAGGCAAGACTTGTATCTGGTGAGATTGTTTGATCTCTGATGGGTTCTCAATCAACCCTTTCTGCAGGGTGCAGCACAGAGTGCAGGGCTGGAGCTCCGTCCTGTGGACATCCTCTGCTTGAAACCACAGGTTTCTGTCAGCTACAGGGAAAACAGAATCTCTCTTCTCTATCCACCTGCTGTTCACTAAACCTGTAGGGATCTGATATACTTGAGGCTGTCAGCAGTCTGGAGATGTTGACATCTGTGGACCAAAATGTGGGGGGTAGTTGCAGAAACACACAGAGGTGCCACAAAATTCCCTAAAACCAGCCAACCATCCAACCATCAAAGCAACCGACCAGCCAACCGTCCGACCAACCATCCAGCCAACCAAACATCCAACCAAGCATCCAACCAACCATCCAAGCAAACAAACAACCAACCAACCATCCAGCCAACCATGCAACCAATCAACCATGCAACCAACCATCCAACCATCAGAGCAACCGACCAGCCAACCGTCCGACCAACCATCCAGCCAACCAAACATCCAGCCAACAATCCAACCAACCATCCAACCAGTCATCCAACCAACCATCCAACCAACCATCCAATCAAACAATCAACCAACCAACCAACCAACCAACCAACCAACCATCCAACCAATCAACCATGCAATCAACCATCCAACCATCCAACCATCAAAGCAACCGACCAGCCAACCGTCCGACCAACCATCCAGCCAACCAAACATCCAGCCAACAATCCAACCAACCATCCAACCAAGAATCCAACCAATCACCCAACCAACCATCCAACCAAGCATCTGACCAACCATCCAAGCAAACAACCAACCAACCAACCATCCAGCCAACAATCCAACCAATCAACCAACCAACCATCCAACCAATCAACCATGCAACCAACCAGCCAACCATCCAACCATCAAAGCAACTGACCAGCCAACTGTCTGACCAACCATCCAGCCAACTAGCCATCCAGCCAACCAACCATCCAACCAAACAATCAACCATCCAATCAACCATCCAACCATACAACCAAACATCCAGCCAATCATCCAATCAACCATGCGACCAACCATCCAGCCAACCAACAATCCAGCCAGCCAGCCAACTACCCAACCAACCACCCGACCAACCATCCAGCCAACAATCCAACCAACCATCCAACCAACCAATCATCCAACCAACCAACCAACCAACCAACCAACCATCTAACCAATCATCCAATCAACCATGTGACCAACCATCCAACTAACCAACCATCCAACCATCCAACCAACCAGCCATCTAACCAATCATCCAATCAACCATGTGACCAACCATCCAACCCACCAACCATCCAGCCCACTCAATCAAACCCATTTTTGGTGCAATAACTAGGTTTAAATATATAAGCAGTTACAGGGTTTGGATGCAGTAATTAGATTTGGTGACTGTGAATAAGACAACGTTTGTTCTCCAAGCCTAGCCGTAGACACAGAATATTTGTGAATTATTGAAAGACAGATAAAGACATCAGAAAAGTGACAGCTTGGGGCCTGGAGGGTTTACAGTCATCCAAGTATGTAATGTACATTATCCCATTGTGAAGTCTGGCCAGTGCCATCTCTACATCACTGAACTAACTGGATTAACATCCCAACAATTACAAACCATGTTTGCTAGATGTAATTTTCACCACCTATGAAAACTGCACATCTACCAGTCAGAACAATGACAAAGTGAAACAATACCAGTTCTGTACTGCCACAAAACTATCAGAGTATTTCAGAGGAGTAGGAGACCAAGTTAATCCAACTTTTAGAAAGCAGATAAGACAAATGAGTCCACCATGGGCTTTTCTCTGACTTTTCAACTTACTTTCTCTTAGCTCTCAGCAGTACTAGTCACCAACACAAAGTGAAATACCTGTGCATATATTTGCAAGATTGGGGCCTACAGAAGCCACCTAGGAGTCAGACAGACCAAGCTTTTACCATTTTTTTGAATTTTGGAATGCTAATGTTAACTTTTAGTCCATATCTTTGGTATCATTTTAATGAAAGCTTAAAATATTTGTTGTTCCAATCATAAAATAGAAATTATGGTGATTACTTTTGTTTGTCATGCTGTTCTTTAGAAAATATTTAGAATTTTTTGGTCTCCAGCAGTCTGATATTTCCAATGGCAATTTCCCTGACATCTCTATACTTCTTTGGGACTGATGTGTGCCCTGAATTCTATTAAAATACTTATTAATAAATCCGAAATGCTGAACTAATTCCAGTTAGTGCAAGACAGATGAAAAAAGGCATTTTGCAGGCAACTGGGAGACAACTCTGGGCATGCAGCTTTTTTCAGCCAGCTGAGTCTGACACCAGGGTATTTCCCTGGATTCTCCTGAGAGAAAAAGACCCAGCTGTGCTTCTCCTACAGCACATTCTGCCAGATGATCCAAAGGGCTGGCAATTCCAGGGAGACTGGAGCCTTGCCTTTTCCTTGACTATGAAATGCTAAAATGATGCCATGCTTGTTCCAGCACAAGGTGTATCTTGTTATTACCACTTATCCATTATTTATTATTAGGAAGCAATTGAAAAGCAATGAGAGGGTCAGAACATTCCCATGATTTCCTTTGGTTTTCTCTTCTTTACTCTGCTCTAAATAGTGATTAGAAATTTAAAAAAGCAAGGAGTTCTGCTGGCTTCACCACCACAGTATTGCAGAACAGAAGGGACAGACTCCATTCTTCCCCCCTAACATTTTTCATATTAAATCCACCAGACGCAAAGAACATAGAGTCTTTGTTAATCAGGACAATACCCATCCAAATTTTGCAGACTTCACTTGCTGTCCTAAAAATAGGTGAGCTTGAGGCCATTCTTTCCAAAGGGTAAACTGATTTTATGCTCACATTTCCCAGATAAACCAGAGGGGCAACAAATGTTCGCATAAAGTCAAGTAAGGAAAAAAAATCCTATCACAGGAGGATTTTAAATGAAAAGAATTTAAGTCAATTCAAACTTTCCATCAGAGCCTAAATGAAAAACCAGCTTTTGAGCACCTGTTTGAAAAGGAAACCCAAGGTTTCTTATCAAAAGGTTGATGAAAGTGCTATTGATGGCAGGGCTTTCCTGTCCCCTCATCCCACAGGGTGATTCTGCAGACAGTGAGGGGGAGCAGACTCTGTCTGCACTGACCTGAGCTCACATTTACTATTTCTGGAGAGACTGCCCTAGGTGGGCTATTGATGCATGCTTTTCTTATTATCTTATACAGGATGAATCTTTAAGGCCTGGAGAAAAGACTGAAAGCTCCATGTCCCATTTTCCTAAGTGAGCTACCAACTTAGTGACTTATTCCCTCTCCAGCTTGGAGATGGTATAAATATGTTATGCAAATATGTTTGCTGGCTCCAGCTATAAAAATTCAGAAAAATCAATTTGAAATTACTCACAACTTCTTCAACTGAGTAGTGGAATACACACCTAAAAATCTGCTCTGTAGTTGGTTCACAGGGGGGTTTGGACAAGGATTTCTATAGACAGTGACTCTGTATCCTCCTGAGAACTGTGCTTGGGTCCCTCACATCTTGGTGAGAGCTGCTGGTCTCCCAGGGAAATCCTAATAACGCTAAAAGAAAAAGGAGCTTTCAGAAAGCTGCTTTCCTGAACAATTTCAGAAATTGTGCAGTGATTCTGGCCCAGAGAGTTCTGAGGCAATGGAAGGTAAGACTCAAATTTGAAATGCTTTTTCTCTGTTTTAGAAAAAAGAATCTTTGAGTTAGTTTGTCACTCTAAAGAATCAAAGGTTATCATAAGATACAGAACTAGGCAACTTTCCCTAATTTCCTTGTATTCTATTTGCAGCTGCATTCAGGCACCTGATTCATTCCCTGTCTATCCTTACACCTCAGCCCTGACACCAAAGAATGTGTAGAAGAAAAAAATAACCTGCTGGAACACTAACTTAGTCATACCTATTAAAAAGCAAGGCAATTAAAACCAGGTGGTTAAGCACCAAATTTTCAGCAGAGCCCAAGTTTCTGAGGCACGTTCCAGAGGAATAACAAAAAATAAACATCTGAATGTAAAACTCTGAAACATATGTTCACATTAATATCAAAGTAGCACCACTGCTGTGTGTATATGTATTTATATAAATACATGAGAGTGGGTGCACTACTGATATCCTGCTTTATATGTTGATTATATGAATGGGCTTGCAGGCTATTCTGATGTTATGGAGTCAAAGATTGCCTTACCTGCTCTGGCTTTAGGAGCCATATGTTTTCATTTCCAGTCCACTGAGAATCTCTAAGTTCCATATGCACGATGTAAATGTGAATTTACTTTTGTAGAGTAAGCACACACTTGTAAAATTTAAAGCAGCACGTCAGAAGCCTGGGATTTCGTTATTCAGAGCAGAACTGCAGGAGTTAGAGTCATGAAGAAAAGTTGTCAGTGAGAGCTGCAGAACCTCTAGTGTGCATGTATCCGGAATTTTGGTGTGTTTCACAACAAACTGAGACTTAAATGGCATCTCCAGTCCATCCTATGGGCACTGAGAAGGGAATTTCTTGCACCAGGGAGATCTTTTGCTAAGATCATGATGTTTTCTCTCTCAATTCCCTTCAGCTCCACGTGAAAGCAAGACCCAACATATGCTGTGTGCATCCTGTGCTGGCCTGCACACCCGTGCACGTTGTCACTTTGTGTTATCCCAGGAGCCTCCTGAGCACACGGGGAGCAGAGTTTCACTGGGCTGGAAATTCACGCTCCAGCAAATGCATTGTCAATTTGGTGACCATCTGTAATTTGCAGAAGCCTTGTTTTGTGCTGTGGCAATGGATAAGGCAGGGTTCAGGTTTCAGAGCAGACACAGGGATGTTCTGGAAGCCCTGTAGTTCGTGGGTTTGTTAAGCCCGAGGATTAAGGGTTGTATGAGATCTGCTATTTCAGGTGAGCACAACCCAACACAGTTCCCACTCCAGAGACATTCACACTTACAGGTGAATATTGCAGGGCAGCACAAAGAGTGAGAGAAAGCAAACTCCTAGGAGGTCCAGGATGAAGCATTAATTGCCTTCATATCACTCTGGAGAAAACCAGATTTTCAGTGGTGGTCAGTTAACAGACAGAGACACAATTTATCTTAATTCTTTTCATTTTGGGTGCAGATGAAATGTGCACAAGTACCTGAGCAATATACAACAAACAAAGTACCTGAGTAATATACAATAAGCAATTAATTATGTCATAAGGAATCTTAAAGGAAAAAAAAAAAAAAGTTTACTTTGAAAAAAAAATTTTACTTTGAAAGTAAAACTTTCCAAGACCGAACAGGGATGAGTAAAAATGATATTTTTACATTGAAAAAGCATTTCCAGCATTATTTGTCAGATTTCCTACCCAGCATTCAGGACATACACATCCCTGAGCAGCCACCACTGCTGGTGGTTTACTGCAAACACAGAAAACTCAGGTAAGAATGAGCGCCTTATCAGGGGCAATTTAGGAACTGGATGGTTTGCCATTGTTTCCTTTATAAGCAGCAGCAGCCATCCTCACTTTCTCATTGAAACAGAATTTACAGGGAGACAAAAAGATGCAGTTCACCCAACCCCTTCCTAAAACAACTCCACAACAGTTTTCTTCCTTCCTGTTCTCTCTAATCCCCGATGAGGACACTGTGCAATATTAGTGAATTACGTTCATTATTCACCTGTCATCCTGATAAATGATTTTTCAAGAGGGGAACCCACATAATACATCTTTACTACAGTGAATTAGGGAAACCCAGAACAAAGCAGAAGGAAATATCTTCCCCTGAATAATTCCTGTTCCCTTTTTTATTTGCTCTGCTACAGCAGGATTTGAACACTGGCATTTGAGAGGGATGCTAATGAATTTCCAGAGGATTAAAATAAAGCTACAGTAAATAGAGTTACCTTTCAGCCACCTCTTTTATGCTCACATCTGTGCAGAAAGGACCTGAATGGAAATCATTTCCCTCCTCCTCCACAGGTTACTGTGTTGATTTTGGAGGGTTTGCACTGCTCTCACTCTAGTGGTAGTGATAAAACACGAAACAAACCTAGAGAAATTCCAAAAGTACTTGGGAAAAATCCCATGCTGGAATATGACAACAGTTTGTCTTTTGCAATTTGGAATCACGGAATGTTTTGGGTTGGAAGGAACCTTAAAGATCCTCTCATTCCACCTGCCCTGCCAGGGGCAGGGACACTTTCCACTGTCCCAGGTGCTCCAAACCCTGTCCAGCCTGGCCTTGGACACTCCCAGGGATCCAGGGGCAGCCACAGCTGCTCTGGGCACCCTGTGCCAGGGCCTCCCCACCCTCACAGGGAACAATTCCTTCCTAATATCCAATCTAAACCTGTCAGTTTTAAGCCATTTTCCTTTATCGCATCACTCCATGCCCCTGGCAAAAGTCCCTCTCCAGCTCTACTGGAGCTTCTTTAGGTGCTAGAAGGGGCTCTGAGCTCTACCTGGAGCTTTCTCTCCTCTAGGTGAGCAGCCCCAGCTGTCTTGAGGGAAGTTTTCTTGTCTAAGAAACTTTAATGAACCTCCTGAGGTTCCCACATCTCGCCCTCTCCATCCTGTGCTGGCTGCAGTGCCCATGAGAACAAAACCATTCTGGACTATTTAAAACTCCTCAACAGGGCAAAACGTTCTACTCTAAAATATGCACTTAAAATATAAAATCCCCCTTGAAATCTGCTTCTGCTCCTTGAGAGGAGGTTGGTTTTTTTTTTTTGGTTTTTGTTTTTTTTTTTTTTTTCAGGTTTCGTGGCATTGGTTATCTGAGAAAAAGACACCTCTCTCACAGTCAGAGTACTCCTATTAATCTTCATGTCCTGAGCACCAGCACAGAAAATCCAGCATTCTGAGGAGTGAAGGGCAAATGGAAGGAAGTTCCAAGGAAATTCAAGGAAATACTTACACTGTAACCTGTTTAGCTTAGATGGAAATAGAGCTCTGTGTCTGGATCAGTGCCATGCTACCCAAATTTACAGCATTTATATATATCTCAATTATATAATTGCTTTTAGCTGTTTTGCAGAAAACTGCTTAGAAACTTGGAAAATTTAACTGTTATTTTTTTGCAGCAGGGCAATCTTATAAACCTTATCAGTCTATAGATAGGATCTTGTGAAATTTTGCCATATCTTCTGCTATTTGTACAGCATTTTAAGACTTTTTATTCAAACAGACCTATTTCACTGAAGCAGGCTGAAAACTTCCTTAATCAGGTTTAAAACTTCCTTAATCAGGTTTTCTAATCTTATTTTTATTTCATTTTTTAAACTTTTAAGTGCTTAAGCTCAGTCACACTTATTCAGTCAGGAACCCAGACTGGCTAACCACTGTTAGCAGAAAATATTTCATCCACAAGCAAGTCATTTGTAAGATCCTAAAATGGACTTAAACACTTTTCTTTTCTGTTGTGGAGACCTGCACTGCGATATTGGGTTCTGCCTGAAAGGTCTGGAAATTAATTTTAAATTATTGTCACACTCTCTGGATTTGAAAACTTAAATCAGAGTGGCATTAGGCTCAAGTACAGCTAAACAGCCTAATAAATATGACTTTTGCTGATATTAGTGGATGGCAGAGGGCTCTGCAGCCTGCTCAGTCCTAAGCACTGTGATGCCACACACAATAAAGGCCTGACAAATATTCAGTGACACACATTCAAAGGGTAAAACTTTGATTAGGGGCAAACCTAAGTTTGTATATTTATATCTATCACAGAATTCTTCTATTCACTTGAAGGACGTTTATTCAGTGTTTCTTCAGGGTGAATAGGAAGTCCTGTTCCCTTTATTCAAGTGGAAGATTCCATTAAAATGAGAAAACCCTGTCACCTTTAGAAGGTACAAATGTGGTTCAGCAGTTGCCGAAGTTAAGCAAGTACTTAACTTTAAAGCCATCCTCAGTTTTGTCACTGTAATTACACAGCCCATAACTAGGCCAGGTGCACCATATTAACATGTATGTGAACATTTGCATAAGAAAATTTGACTGTGGCATGAAGTCTAGACAGATTTTTAAGTGCTAACAAGAAGGCTGGATTCCCTGGATTTTATTGCAAGGCTGGCATAGAGCTACATTTATGAATGGGCAATTCCATAAAGAGTGGAAAACTTTATTTTCTCTAGTTTACCCCTTGCAGTTGCCACCGATTTCTGTATATATTTCTTAATTGCCTTTAATTTGTTTCTTTTTTTTTTTTTTTTTTTTTTTACAAGAAAATGCCACAGGTATGCCAAAAGAAAAGCAAAATATCAGCAGGTTAATAGAACCATCAATCTTTTATTTTATATATACACACATATGTCAGTTTGTATACATTCCAGAAAAATTGGTGAACTATTATAAGCAGAAATCTTAATTGAGCCCAATACTAATAATGAGCAATAATATTGCTACTTAACTAATCAAAGAGTTAACAGTGCTGTGCAAACTGCATCTCCATAACATTTATATTGTTGAACAGGAATTGTAAAATGTTGGGAGGATGCTGAAGAAAGGGAACAAACCTGATTTTAGTCTGGTTTAGCTGCAAGAGCACAGTCTGCAACAATCAATGAATAAATTCCTGTACAGCTCTATTTTTAAAAGCTAACACCAATGCTATTATTTCTGGTGACACTAACAGTGATAAATCCTTGTGCAAATGAAAAAAAAAAAAAAAAGATTTTCAAACTTTTGTTTATATAATGCAAGAGAAAGAATGGAAAGGGAAGAAGATAAAGCAGGTACATCTTTTTACATCACAATTTAGAGCTGAACTTTGAGGACTGTACAACACAAACAACTTCCAGCAGCACTCCACCAGTGTGATAAATGCTGCCTTTCTATCACACAGAGCTTTGACACTCAGAAAAATCAGTTCTGAGCTCCACTCACTGGAAAGGTGAGATTGTTGTGAGAGCACAGTAAAATCAAAGTTACAGGACAGCACATCCCTGTACAAGAATTAGCATTTCTTCCTGGCATTGGCAGCATTGCTGAGACTTGTAAATTATTCAACATCTACAATCAACATGCCAAATTTCAGTGGGAACCTCGGTGCTTTTGTAAGTAAATTTTTATCTTACCCAATCATGTTTGATGTGTGATTGACTAAGGTGTTGCACAAAGGTGTCTCTCCAGCCTGATTGGTAACACTGCACTTGTGCTTCCTTGAGGAAAAATGAGCTGCTTGCATTTGAAATTCATGTCATAAATTCTTCAGTATTCAGATTTACCCCCTCTCTCGTAGCCTCATTCTATCTCTAGAATCTTTGATGAAACCAGGAGAAACTACAAGGAGCTACAAGCAGATCTGTAAGGACCTTCCATTTATTAACTTTAATAAAAGTTATCTTGATCCACAAGGCTCGGACATTTAATTAAAGTAAACTGAAATGATGCAGTAAAAAAATCAGAGTAAAATTTAATATAAGATCATCATAAGGAAATTCAAGAGAAAACAGAGGGGACTGATAAAATACCTGATGGATGGGGAAGGATATGATAGTTCAAAGAGAGGGGATGTCATGCAATATCTTCCCAGCTCAAGTGAAGGCAGAGCACACAGCTGCTGGATAACTCATTTACATGCACAAGTGCTGGCTGGAATGGCCACACTGCTCGAGAAGGAAAAGCCTGAGATAAATTATTTAAGGACTGAAGAGGCAGTTCACACTTTCCCTGCTCTGACCCTGGTTTTTGCACACACCTATCCTCCCACCAGTTTAAACCACCAGCTCAGGAAGGAGTGACAGTGGTGAGGTAGCCTTAGGATTTCAGCTTTTGTATTTTCCATCTATTTGTAATTCTGCAGTTCTTCAATGTGTAACTCCAAACCCCACACACTCTGTGAGCTGCTGCCTCCCCACTTTGGGCAGACACAACAATTCCTCTCCAGGGCTGGGGATAAGGACCCCTCACTGCCCCAGCCCTGAGAGATGGGAACACAAGGGAGTTGGGGGCAGCAAACTTGGGGTCAATGATTCATCACCTGAAGCTGGAATTGGAAAATTGACCCCCAAGATGCAAATGGACCAAATTTATAAAGTTGTGAAAACCTGTGACGTGTGGTCCATTTTTGGGTGCAGCCCCTGGGGGTTTTCCTCTGCCCTAAATGTACCTGAGGGCCCTTCAGTAAATAGAACAGCTTTTTATTCCTTTAACTCTGTCTGCCCTCTGTGTTTGGGTAGCCCCAAAAGGCATCAGCAACACGAAGTTCCTGCAGAGTGCAGCTCTCGTCCAGGAGCTGGAATAACCAGCTGGGGGAAGGAGTTGCACAGGGGTTTTTTACCCTTTCATCACAAATTGGGCACGAGTGGCTCCACAACCCCTCGAGCAGTGTCTCTCTCCCTCCTCCAAGCCTGTCTGTTCTTCCACTGAGACATTCTCATTGTTGTGATTGGCCTGTCAAGCCTTCACATTCCTAATTTCTCAGCTTTGATGACTAGATCTTTGCTATAATACTAAGAACAGTGCAGGAAATGAGTGAAGGGCTGACAATCTTTCATTTTTTGAGACACAAAATAAGTCTTTCCTGTCTACAAGTCAATCCTGTATTTATTCTTAGCTTCTCTGGAGCACACTTCCTTCAGACAAGAACTAAACTCTTTTGTCAAAGACATAAATACTGTAGCAACACTATTCAAACCCTTCTTTCCTGGTTTGTGGTAGCAGATTGCAATTTGTCTGGTAGCATTAAAGTTCTAAAAGTTTTTATTTAAAAAGTTGACATTGAGTAAAAAAAATAATTAAAAATCCCTAACTTAAATTGCATGGAATTCCTGATTTTCTCCTGAGGCAATCCATAATCTAAACACAAGCGACAGCTACTAGTAACATTTTTCAGTCAACATCAGGCAAGATTAAGAAGATATTTCTTAAAACAGTGAAATAGAAAATTACATTTTACACTGGAGTTTGATTGATGATAAAGAAATATTTTACATTCCCTGCACAAAACAGGCTGAAACACAAATATTAATATTATCTAAGACTTCAGTGTGGCTAAATAATTCATAAAAGTTAATTGAATTTTGTTGGTTGGAAAGGGGATAAGATTGATTCAGCAATGAGACAGATGAGATAATCCCCTTCAGCCTCTGATATGAGCACTGCCCTTTTCTCCGACCTCCTCCAATTTGTTCCCTAATTACACATGGATCAGTCAGCAAACAGTTCCTAGGGACTCCCTAACAGCTGCTGACCCCAGAAATCCCCTGAGTGCATCACAGGGGAGTGCAAAAGTCAGCACCAATTGAAATGGTTAATTTGCACTTATTCACTGATAGGTACTTATTCTGAGGGAAATATTTTCCTGACCCCTCCAACCACCGAGAGCTGTTTATAATTTTCCTTCTGTTTTGCTCACTCTGGTTATTTTGCATTGTCCACTTCCATATTAATCTATAATTCACCTTGCCTTGCAATACAACATTCAAAACAATACAAAGAGAAATGCACGCAAATTTAAAGAAATCTGATGAAGAACCAAATCAAATAATGTTCAGTGAGCTGAGGGAAATCAAAACTCTCCCTTGTCTAAAAGTCTAAGAAGAAATAACGTTTGTGTCACTGATAGGAAGGATTTACCCCAATGTTGGTGTCAGTACCTCCCACCACTCAGACTATGACAGAGAGCTATAAAAGCAACCTAACAGAATTTTCATGCACAGTCTCAAAGTCATTAATTAAAGAAATACCCTGATTTACAGGAGAAATTGTAGCAGCAAGAGCTGTTGAGGAAGAACAGAAAACTGCAGTCTGGAAATGGTGATTATTTAAACTATCTCATCTACAGATTAAGGAAATTTAAATCCCCAATTCAAATCCTAAACTGTAGCCACTTGGTGGAATACTGCAGTCTGGTGAACACTCTAAACCCAGAATATTAAAAAGGTCAAAATAATATTAAATTCAGAGCTTTGCAAAATTAAAGCAGAGCTTTTCAAAGCAGTGACTGGGCTGAGCTCACGGAGCAAACCAGAGGAATTCCAGCTCCGTGACGCTTTGCACTTGGAAGGATTGTGCTGGAGGGGAACGCTGATACTACACACTGGCAGAGAAATTCAGTGAAAAGAGAAGAGGCTAAATATTAATTCACACCAGTAAGGATCACAAAAGCAACACGGAAGAGAGCCCAGCATGAGAAACATCAACCCTTGCTGTGCCCTGGTGGGCTGGGGGCCTTCAAGTGCCACAGCAATCCCTGGCAAAATTGTCTTTATCAAGGTGTTCCATGCTCTCCTGGGTTGTAGTTTAGGATGTGTTCTGTCACCATCTTCAGTCCATGGCCCATCAATGCCTTGTGCATGACTCACAGATAACTGCCTCCAGGTGTTATCTCTCTTTAATGGGCCATCAAGAACGTCCTCTGTGACTCATCATCTCATTGGGAGATGCTCCGCCCATGGGGAGGGGCCAAGCATTCTCACCTGGATATAAGCTGGGATTTGGGACAGTAGAAGCAGCCCTCACCCACTGGATTCCCAGAGGACCAGAGCTACCAGACCTTTCTACGGGATCACTGCTTCAGGAAGACCACCTCATCTGGACTGCTTCCATCACCTTGATCAGGTTGTATTCTGACTCTGTCAGTGGTTTTTCTTTTGTATTGTTGCTTTTATTTTATTTTATTTTATTTTATTTTATTTTATTTTATTTTATTTTATTTTTTTCCCTTTTCTTTTCATTAAATTGTATTTCTGGCTTGGAGCTTCTCACTCGGTTTGTTTTCAAACCACAACACAAGCCCAGGTGCACAGGCACTCTCAGGTTTGGGGAGAGTGATTCAGCTCTTTCTAAAAGGCTGCCGAGGTGGCCTTGCTCCAGGGGAAGGTCAGGCAACGCCAGGAAGCACCTGGTTTTTCTCCTCCCAGGAACCTCTTTATTCAGGAGCTCCTGAAGAGCCCAGGTGCTCAGGGGAGCAGATTTTTATACATTTATCTGACACTGTTGTACACCACAATGACACAAAGGCTTCAGAAGGCTGAAAATTGCCCCTTTATTGTTGGGATATGTCTCCTTTGCACACTATTCTACAAGGCAAATTGATGAAACAAAGACAAACCTCTTCACTCACATTGGTCAGAGCAGAGGAACATCAAGAGAAGTCACTCCTAGGAAAGAATGTAAACAAATTTGCAGTTACAAAAACATGTAATTCTCTGGTTTACAGCAAATTCCCTGGGAAAGGATTTTCTGGAAACCAAAACATCTCAGGCATGAACTTATCTGAGGGCGGGGACAAGAACTTGGACCAATCAGAGCATAGGTTAGGAAAAAGAACAATCAACAAATGGATCCAAAATACACCAATAGGAGAACAGAGAAACTAGGAAGTGTACGAACTACAAATCAGGGAGGAACAATCTGCATTCTGCAGCAAAGACTCATGGGAGTGTCTCAGTTCCTCGCCACTACTCCCAGAGAAATCACTTAGGGAGACCTTCCAGGGTGTGTGGATGGTTAGGCTTGTCCCTTTTTCACTCTAAAGAATTTTTTCCCCATAAGTTACCAAGGAGACCAATGTTGGATACTTAAAGAGATGGCTGAAACCCAGTTGGGGGGTGGGTAACTGCCTTCTCTGATAAGAAGCCAGCTGTTAAAAACCGGATGGAGCAGTGCTGCTTATCAGATGGGGCAGTGCTGCTTATCTCTGGTCATTGTTCCACTACCCCCAGGGGATATCTCCTGTTAATGGGCCATTAAAGATCACCAATGACATGGCACATGACATCATCCCAGTGTTCCTTATCTCCTGTTAATGAGGATATCTCCTGTTAATGGGCCATTAAAGGTCACCAATGACATCACACATGACATCATCCCAGTGTTCCTTATCTCCTGTTAATGGGCCATTAAAGATCACCAATGACGTGGCACATGACATCATCCCAGTGTTCCTTATCTCCTGTTAATGGGCCATTAAAGATCACCAGTGACATCACACATGACATCATCCCAGGGTTCCTTACCTCCTGTTAATGGGCCATTAAAACTCACCAGTGACATCACACATTGCACCATTGTGAGATGCTCTACCCAGCGAGGAGGAGCCAAACCATCTTCACCTGTATAAAAAGGAGCCACAAGTGTCACCAGGCATCCAGTGTTCCCAGGGGACTCCCAAAGGAAGACTGGACCCATCTCTGGACCTTTTGGCTCCACAGGACCATCTCTGCTTCCAACAGGACCACATCTGCCCCTCCAGAGGGGATGACTTTGGACAGTTTCCACCACCCTGACCAACAGGCAGTCAGGTTGTATTTCTGACTCTGGCAGGGTTCTCTAGGATTTCTTGTTTGTTTGTTTGCTTGCTAATTTTTTTTATACTACAACATTTGTGTTTTTAATATCCCAGTAAAAAACTGCTATACCTATTCCCAAATCTTTGCCTGATAGCCTTTTAATAGCAAATTTATAATAATTTGGAAAAGAAGAGGAGGGCTTAGATTCCAAGGGAAATTCCAGTCTTCCCTGGCAGATACCTGTCTATCTAACCCGAGACAGAGGGTAAGGCCTGCCACCTTGAGAACAGGTCATGTGCTGCACAACCTCCAAGGGAGAGTGATCACCTTTGTGAGAGCCTGGGGGGCTGCCACAACTCCTCCTTCTGTGGAAGAGTAGGAGAGCATTAAACACTGAGTGCAGCAATTCCTCCCTGCTCAGCTGTGTGACAGGATTCCTGTGTCAGATGTCTGAACACCACTCAGGGAAAATTCCCAGTCCATCCACCTGCCCAGGAGGGTGTTATTTTGGTTATGTGATAAACACTTCTCCAACAGACAGGCACACAAACACAAGCACTCATCCGTGGGCTTGGCGCAAGTTACTTAAGCTGATTTTGAGACTTCACTTGCGGGTCTCTGAGCCAGCAGCACCAGGTCAGCTTTAGGAGTGCCAGCCACAGATATTTTCAGCAAAGCAGTACAGCCTTCTTTATCCATAATTTCTGCGATATTAAAACATTGGCCCTAACATATTGATTTTATTATCTGTTTAAAAGACCCCTGAAAAGGCAGAAGGGCAAATTTACTGGTACTAAGATGGAAGTTGATAGCGACAGGTACTCTGCTAACTCACATGGGAGGCTTTTCTATTTCAAAAGCTATGGCCAGAACAAAGCAATTAAAACATTTCTATATTTTTAGTAATAATAAATTATATGCAATCATTACCACATTGTATATAATATAAGATATTTAATATACCTAATTAATTATATGTATATAATTTATATATATCTGATTACAAGTTCTTACCACAGAAGAGTTAAATCTTATTAGATCTGTATCTCACTCATCCTCTGCTTTTAAATCACGGTAGAGCAACTACAAAAAACAAAGACTTCAGGCTGTTTCCAAGGTGATCAATCAGGAGGCAATATTACATGTGGCAATAAGTTCACATTGCAGTTATTTAAGCCTTAAAGTCTTCTTTGCTAGAGGATCTGAAAACCCCTTCCCTCTCATGCCTCCTCTCTCCTATTTATTTCTTTTTCCAAATGAAGGATTTTGCAGGATAAGGAAATGTAATTTGTACTGGCAAGAGCAGAAGAGGCACCTAAATGCACAGACAAACTTTCAGGAAAAATACCCTTTAAACTGTAGTTCTAAAACTTTCCAAAATTGCAGCAGTCTCCTGCCTTGAGGAGGAACCCAGATATTTTTGTGGTCTTCCCATCAGACAGATTCCCAGAAGATTATTTCACATTTCAGTGGTGGCCTAGCTTTCTTCACAAGACTGCTCTTAGCATTCTCAGACCATTACTGGCATCTTTGCAAAGGTTGTGATTAGAATAAGCCCCTGATGTACAATATTTGCTGTTGTCAGATGTCTGAACACAACACAAGTCCTGAGTGATGTACTCCAGTTCTCATTTGGAGTTACCTGCAGCTCCCATGGCAGGATATTTGAACAGTGGGAAACACAGAGGTAACATCCATCATTTTACAGAGCATTTCATGGGAGGACACTGAGACACAGCTGGTCTCTGAGTCCTGGATGTGATGGAGTGTGTCCATTCCTGTGTCTCACAGAGATCCCTGTGCCCTGGTGTTTTGAAGGTTTGAGCAGGAACAGGACAAGACCACTGTGAGATTCCTTGAGCTTCATTGCAGCATCAGCCTCATGACAGGGTTTGAGACAACTGGAAGATGGCAACAGCTCACATCTGCCAGCAGCAGCCAAAGGTCTCTTTGTTCCAGGGCATTTTAAAAGTTTCCAGCCAATAGCACATTGCTAAAGCTCACAGACAGTTGTTCTACCAGTCACTGCTTCAAACAATGCTTGCTTGGATTTTTATTAACAGTACACAATACTCCATTATTAACCTTAAAAACTTCTACTGTCTTGCTATGCAGATTTCTCTGCAGTTTTAAGGTCTGTCGTGGCCAAACCTAAAACTCAAACTATTCTTTCACGTCCTTGCTGCACTATTGTAACTTTTCCTACTTTGAAGCTTTGCAGCTGCAGCTAATTCCAAGTCCTTCAGCTCTTTCTGTTTCTGGGCCCTGCTTCCACAGCTCTCTGAAATCCTCCTTACCTTTAATATTCCCCACACTCTGGGACAGCTCCTGTCCCCAGCCTGGGCTGCTGCAGGGACACCCATCCCACCTGAGCCCCACCTGGGATGGGGATCACTCCCTCTGTGCCAGAGTATCCCAATGCTGTGGGATTGTCACTCCTGTGTGCAGTGAGACCTCAGCAAGGCTACCCCTGCTTATCTATTCCCTATTATCCATCTCCCCACAATGGATTGCTCCTCTGCTGTCAGCTGGCTGAGCTGGAAAAGTTTTCCTATTGAACAGGGAGCAGAAGTTCATGTTTTTTCCTCATTATATTCCATTATGGCTTAATAATAAAAAGCTTTTGCAGTTCATAAAATAGTGCCATGCTCATCTGATGTGGGTAAGAAGAAAGAGACTGGTGTCTGAAAAACAAAAATGTTCTTGAGTCTCATTCCAGGATCATAAATTATGTTTTTAAAATACAGTCGTCAACTCTATGCTTCATTTTTTTTCTGTGTTTTCACATCCTAAAATAATAAATGGCTGATTTTTGGTGATGACAGACCAATGTAGCAGGCAGATAAAAATGAAAAGTTCATACCAAAAACCTCTTTTTTTCTTTTTTTACTCAAAACCCTAAAGTACATTTTATACTGGGATTTCTTTGTGGGGTTTTTTTGGGTCTTTTTCCTTTTTTTCTTCTTTTTTTTTTTTTTTTTTTTTTTTCCTTTTCTTTTCTGGCTGCTTATGTCCTGAGCAATTGCTTTTATGAGCACAAAGTGCTGTTTTCAGTGGAAGTCTGGAGGGGTCTGCGCAAGAACATTAAGCAGGGTTGTGACCCAAGAGACTGAAGCTTTGATCCAGTAATGAGATCATCAGGAATACTCCCAGCAGTGCTGCAGATGTGCTGTACAATAAAACAGAACTAACTACAGCACCAAGAAACGCAGATCTAGAACAACCACACACACAAAGTAACTGTGGAACATAAGGGGGAGGAAATAAAGGCTGGAAAATGACTTTCACTCCGAGGACTAAATGATTATTACAATTTCAGCTTCAAAAATACAAACCACATAAGTAAGTCATTTGCGTTACGAATATTTTCTTGATGCTTATGCAGTGCAAAACACAGATTAGGAGGAAAAATGAAGCCTTCAAAATCTGAGAAGATTAGATGGAATCTAATCACCTGTGAAATACTTCATTGAACTGTATAATGAAGGAAATACAGGTAAAGTTTTTACCAGAGAACACATTGGTTTCACTCTTAGTTAATAAAGTCATCAGGCAAGCAGGTAAATTCTGCTACACTTCTTGTTTCCACACTGGGAGGATTTTCAGGCCATAAGGATAGAGAAAGGACTGCCAATACAATGTGACTTTTTCCACTGGGACAATGGGAACTGCATTTATTTGTGGAACAATGCATTAGTGACAGCCCCAGTGCTCAGCAACCAGTTGGTGATCAGTTATTGGAACCCTGATTATCCCAAGCTGCATCTTGTTCAGGAGAGGCTCCTCGTCTGTGTCACCTCATCAATTATCACTTAATAAGAAGTGCTAGTCCTCTTTAAATGCTCAGCATGGGCAGAGACAAATTCTGACATTAGCATAATGAAGTCTAATATCTCAATAAAGGGCACGAGTCAATAACTGCCATGAGCCACGTCCTATATTCAGCCAGTCCTTTAAGATTCCCAGGGGAGATATAGTCCAAGTGTTAAAGGGCTCAGAGGTGTTTAAAAGGTGTTTAAATTAAAATATGCAAGTGAAAGAGTAATTTAGGTTGCTTTAAAGTCAGAACCTGAATATTGTTTTTTGCCAGTTGCTAGTCAGCAGTTCTGCTTCTGATTTTATCTGAAAACTATAAAGAAAGGAGATTTCAACGCTCAATTACTCAGAACTGTTCCCCCTGCACTGTGTGCCAGACAAGCCTTGTCAGAGTCTTGTGTTTTACCAGTGTAAAGCATCATCTGCTTTATCCTTAGCCCAGATTTTTAAAGTCACTTTAATTAGTGTAGTTTAAGGAGGATTCATCTGTTCTAAAATTTATACCTGGGCTGCTTGCATCACAAGCTGTCCATAATTATTGAGGCTTTTTTTAAAAGAGCTGTAACTTATGTTTCATATTGTCTGAATTCAGAAGAGTAAATGGTTATGTTAGAAACACTAATATTAATGAACACAGAAGTTTGATGCATGTAATAAAGACCAGTAATGCACGAAATATCAGCAGTTAATACAGATTGCTTCTTTTTAGGGATGACAAAAATAAGGAAGCCACATTCAGACATACATTTAGCAACACCCCAGACGAGTTAAATGTGACATGTCTCTGCTGCTCTGCACGATAAAAGATCACTCACCAAGCACAGGGAAAGGAGGAATTAAAAAATGTGCCCTGGTCACAAAACTGTTCTTAAAATACACTCCAGTGTCCAGCACCCAGACTGAACAACTCCAGCCCCTGAAATCCAGACCACTTCACAGAGAAAGAGATTCAATCAGCAAATGCTTCCTTTCCTGAGCAAATCCTTCCTTTCCTTCTCTGCTGCAGCTCTTGTCTGGAGCACTCAGACAGGAGATGCTCCAGGAGAACTTCTGCAGGAGACAAGAGCTCACAGCATCATCAGGCCCCCGGGGTTTGGAACACCCAGCACCAAACCAAAGCCCGGATAATTTAGGAATAAATAAAGCTGTTAAGTCACCTTTTTTTCCCCAAAAGCTAGCATCAGTAACACCCAGGTGATTGGTTTTTAAGCCAGAATTAAATGGCTCGTAATCCTGCTAGCACCCACATTCATTGCAGGTCTCTGAATAACAGCAGTGAATTAAAGTGGAAACCTTTATTACAAGTGATTGTAGCCAAAACCTCAAGGGGGGACAGTGAGAAAACAATGGTGTAGTTCTGTTTTACCCAGTAGATGTGTGATCAGACAACTCTTGCCTGACATTTCCAGGACCTAGATGCAATTCTTCCTATAAAAACATTTCAGTTTGGCCTTTCTCCCTCCCAGGAAATTTTCAAATCACCCTCTTTCAGCCCACACTTTGGTGTTTCCAGTGTATGAAGCTGAAGAGGAGCTAAAAGATTAAGAAATCTTTTCTCTAACGTGACCATTTTAGCTATGGAACCATCACATCATTTATTAATTTTGCCTTTTTCAGTCTTTTGCACAAAAACTGAACAGCTCAGCTGAAGGCACTGAAATATTCACCTCACCACACCGGGGTACAGCAAACTCCCTTTTCCAAAATTTACTCCTAATTCAACAGAGTTGTCTGGAATCTACAAACACAAATGCAGGGATAAATAAAATACTCATGAGAGTGTTCACCAACACCTAGAATTGGAGTTTGGTTTCAGCTTTTATGTTCAGGTCATGTATGTGTCTGCCTTCAGCAGCCAGAGTCTAAAGCTTTTATCAAGATAACCAACCCGTGAGTTTTGCACTGTGACATCTGAGAAAAACATTATGTCTCATACTTCCTGGAAGAAAAATGATTTCCATTAAGTCAGGTGTACAATAGTTATAAAAGCACAGTCTAATGCTGTTAAAGAAATACTTTGACATCCTGCTGATAAGATCATTCTACCCTTGCAGAATGTCAACAGCTAATCATATTCTTTATCTGCACAGATATTATACTGAAAAATTGACTCTGCCATCTGGCTCTCCAGAATTTTTATCAGGTCTTTTTAATTAGGTTCAAATCATTGATTTCCATTGTTCCCTTGCTTCTGTGTTTTTCAGACTGAATCCATTTGCAGTGCACTGCAGAGTTCTCAAGTGGAACCTAAAATGAATGGGGTTTTCCCACAGGTTTTCACACTTTACATCTGCTAGCAAAAGTCCTGTCATGCTTGCTTAGTGGTGCGTATAATTCAATTTTTGTTTTATTAAGATATGAGGATGACCAATCTATTAAAAAAAAAAAAAGTAAAAAAGTAAATCAAACAACCTTAAAAACTCCTTATGAAAAATGGGCTCAAGGCTCACAAATTAGAGACATCTGCAAGGAGTCTGGGAGGTTGGGTTGCTATAATTGTGATGAATATATTGAAATCAAAGTTGGAAACACTTTCGTAGGCCAGGACATATTTCTATGTTAGACTGGGCTTTCTGGTCTGCTGCAATGCTAAAGGCATTCATGTGGCATTTCAAGATCAGAAAAAGCTTATAATATAAAATATTGCTGTACACCTCACACACAGATACTGTAAATTTCAGTTCTCAGAGCAGAAGCTCCTGCAAGACTATCGATTTTAGACCTTACACAAAACAGTAATTAAACTATAAAGTAACTTTGGTAATGTTAATCCATGAGGAAGACAGTCTTTTGGGTAAGAAAAGTCTTTAGGAATTTGTATAAGTAAAATTAAAGACAAGTCCCTAAATAATTGAAGACTAATTTGATTTTCAAAGTGTGCAAAATCCAGATCTGAACTTCCCTCAGACTTAAATCGATGGAGGGGTTTGGATAGAGACCATAACCTTAATTTTGGTTAAAGAAAACCAGCACGAGAAGAAACAAAGCAAACACACACCCAAGACAACTCCGTGACACAATTTAAAAGCTGACCGGTGAGGTTTACATCTTCTGCTCATTTACTTTACTAATTATCTACAAATTTATATATGTTCTAGATATAAAGTACAGCAAACCCTTTGGGAAGGAGACAAAAGCCACTAATTCAGGGTCCACACAACAAGGCAGCCAGAGACTGAAGTTAAAATGACAAGACACAGCAAAACTCCTCCAAACATCACTCACAGGGCACTGTACTCACATTTAGGGCTCCAAATACATCCCAGACCCTCTTTCTCACTGCTGACCACAGAAAATTTGAACCTAATTTGAAAATTAGAGGTTGCCAGTCTGTAACTCCCCTGCAGGATGTGTCCCTGCTTTGGTTCCTGGCTGGGACAAGAAGGATTTAGCACCGGAACAACGTTATTTTCATATTTTCCCCAAAGAAGAGAGGGCAAAACATGACACCAAGCATACCAGGATATGTCTTTCTCCTGATGCAAACAGAACTTTCATTATGAGCACATGAGGCAGCTCAGGAACTGGAGAGTACTTGGAAATTCAGCCTGCAAAGTATTTCTCTGCAGAGTGTCTGGAATCAAACAGAACCTGCCTCCCGCCGAAGAAATTACAACCCTTGGAAAAATTTTACTCTAAGGCTGTGCTAACCCCACACCCGCTTAATAATGTATCAATAGCAGAGTTTACTTCAAAACAAATCAGAGGACCTGCAGAGCAGCAAACCTGAGGCATGAGGATCAAAATATGGTGATATTTTGTAATTAAACCAACCAGCACACGGTGCTGGCCATGGGGCTGGAAAGGGGAAGCAGAAGGTGCAGGAAAACTTTCCCAAGTTTTAATTGTATGGAGCTCTTCCACTTATTTGAGCTGGACATCTGGGCATCACTTTCATTTGCTGAAGATTAGAGCAAGAAAAGTGGAGAGAAAAACCAGGAGTACATTTGGTTTGCTGATTTTCCCCAAAAGGAAATCAAGCTGCCTCATCTATAATTCTCCTGCTCTTAAAAAAAAAAAAAAAAAAAAATTCCCAGATACCACTTTCAGTCTTTTGGGGGTTTTGTTTGTTTGTTTGTTTGGGTTTTGTTTTGTTTCATTAAGGTTATGGGTTTTTTGTTTTGGTTTTGGTTTTGGTTTGTTTTTGGGGGGGGGGGGTTGGTGGGGTTTTGGGGTTTTTTTTCTTTGTTTGTTTTCTTTTTTCTTTTCAAGATATACTCCTGTAAAATACAAATATTATTATATTATTTAAGATTTACAATATGTGAATTATTCCTTCAAGCCTCTGAACACCAATTACCTCATAAGCTTGACACTGTGCTAAGACCTCCAGTTCTTCTCTCCCACTGTATTTTCCAGTTGCTTTCTTATGTTTTTCATAGGGATCCAGACACACAGGATATTTGATAGAGTAATATTATTCTTCTACTTGTTCCTCTTGTGGCACTATTATGAATAAAGCTCCCTAATTTATAATCCCTGTTCACTTAATTCTTTTTACAGTTACAAGTGTTATTTCTTGCTCTGGAGGTTACTCAGCCACTCAGAAATACTTCAGTGATGATTTTTTTTTTTTTTTTGTGTGTGTGTGTTATCAGAAAGATTTTTGATGGTTCATTGTTAAACGACTTTGACTCTGCTTCATCCTGTGGTTAGACATTGAATATCTGGTATTTTCTGTCCTGGGAGGAGTTCCCTGGCTGGGTTTGGTGCTCAGGGAGAGCTGAGCAGTCCTTACATCCCTGAAACGCAGCCTGAGTGCCACGCCAGCCTCCAGAAGTGATGGAGATTGATTAACTCAGGTGCACAAACGCTGTGTCAGGTCCGTGCCTCCACTGCAGAGCATGAGGAGTCCTACAGGAGGCTGCAGAATATTCCTGACGCATTTTATCTGGCTCTCACGGGCTGATAAAAGCGTAGCCACTGTTCACCTCTCCAGCTTCTTAAACAATTTCCCCCCTTTCAGTGAATCTGCCTGTATTAGAGTCAAATAGGGAAACTCAGCCAAACAAAGCCCTCAAGTATTTTACACAGTTAAGAGCAATAACCAAATGCTCTCCTGCAACCACTTTTCTTCCAGGTGGGAGAATGAAGAGCCAGGCTCTCATGTGCTACAAAGCTTTCTCTGCTGTGAGGGAATCAATAACAGGGGTGGTGACTCCGCAATTATCCCTTCAATGCATTTTC
The DNA here is from genome assembly GCF_009819655.1 of Sylvia atricapilla. Classification (NCBI taxonomy): domain Eukaryota; kingdom Metazoa; phylum Chordata; class Aves; order Passeriformes; family Sylviidae; genus Sylvia; species Sylvia atricapilla. The sequence continues at coordinate 1,632,254 of NC_089174.1, forward strand.
AGGGTGTTTTTTGTTGTTGTTTTGGGGGTTTATTGGTGGGGTTTTGGGTTTTTTTGGGGGTGGGTTTTTTTTGTGCTTTTACCACAGTTTACTTTCTCCCCCATGGCAAAGCCACCACCTGGATAGAGGAATGAGAAACCTCTCCCCATGATATTTGAAACAACCCAAACAGTTTAATTTTACTCTGAAGAGTTCTTGAACTATTAACCATAATTTAAGAGCTATACCATTAAAGAACTGTGTGCTACATATATAAAAGGAAAAACCTATTACCTCTCTCATGGTTCTTTTCTCTCCCCTGTGATGAAAACTGAGAGCAATGACAGACTTGTCTTTACAAACAAACTCTGGGTCTGCTAAAACCAGCATGGTAGATAAAACCAGCATGGTAGATAAAACCAGCACTGAGAGATAAAAGAAACCATGGGAAGGGTTCCACTGATTGATGAATGGAAAAGAAGATATTTGCCTTCACAGACAAACTGTGGGTTTGCTGATGAATGAAACTGGGTATTGAAAGATGAAAGAAACCATGGGGAAAACCCATAAATTCCATAAGAATTAAAAATTAAAAGGTGGGTTATGCACTAAAGGGGAATTTTAAGTATTGGGCACTCAGGGAAGTCTGTAACTCTCAAGTCCCTCAGCCAGTGGGGAAAGAGAGAGGGAAATGGGGCTGGGAAACTGGGATAAATAGGAGGCTGCACCCTCCAAAATTGGAGAGACGTCAGGGGAAATGCCCCACGGCCTCTCCCTTTATCTGAATAAAATAAAAGGACTGCTCTGTCTCCTTTTTGGACACAAACCTCTGGCGTTTGTGGATTACTTTTCCTGACAAAATTATGATAGAGAGATAAAGCAACAAATGAAGAAGGCAACTCACAGAGCCATTTCTTCTGCAGCATCCCCAGTGAGGGGCCGTGTCCCAGCTGCCCCCACAGCTGGGCACAGCTGGAGCCCTGGCACTGTCACCTCCCAGCAGCATCTGGATATGGCCTGGCTGGGGATGGAACAGTTCAGTGTGCCAGTGATGGAAGGCTGACCTGGAACAGAGACTGGGCAGAGACAGAGAATAAAGTAGGGATTTATTGAAAGGCCTTTGGGATACACCTTGGGCAGGACAAGAGCCTGGCCAGGGCTACACCCAACATGGACCCAAAATGGTCACAGAATGGACATAAAATGGTCACACAATGGCTGACTTGTCACGAGGTCTCACACTTTTATAGTTTTGGTCCATTTTGGGGTTGAATTGTCCCATTCCAGCTGCAGGCTGTGAGGTCCCATCCTTCTTGTCCCTCCCTCCAGCCCACCCTTGTTTGTGCTTTGGGGCTGAAAGTTGTCCTTGGTGTGCAGCAGGAGAAGGATTTGTTTTGTGTCCCTGCTGTGTGCAGAGCTGAGTGACACTGACTGTGAGCTCAGAGCTGAGCCCTGGGCACCACAGAACCTGGGATACAGGAAGGGTAAAACCTGAGGCATTGTCAGACCCCCACATACACAACAGCTCTGCCCCAGAGACATTCCTTCTATGACAGTGTACTGAACATTGATTATGAACGCCATAATTGAAAAAAAAATTATCAATTTTGCAAAGAAGATAGACAATGCATTCTTCATTAATCAGCTTCAGGGTTCTTCTGAAGATATTCAGTGTTTTCTGGTGGTTTGTTCAAACTTTTCCTTATTTTTCATTTTTCTTTTTAACCAACCGACCAGCCCTCACCACCCAAAATCCCCAAACCTCAGTAACTCCTATTAGCTGCCTCTGAGCTCCCCATACACCCGCTTGGTGATTCAGCCTTGTTGATCCACACAGCCCAAAACCCAAAAAACAAAACAAAACAAAACAAAACAAAAACAAAACAAAACAAAACCAACCAACCAACCAACCAAAAAAAAAAAAAAAAAAACAAAATAACCCACAAAAAAAAAAAAAAAAACAACAAAAAACAAACACAAAAACACCAAAAAAACACACACACACACACAAAAAAAAAAAAAAAAAAAAAAGAAAAAAAAGGAAAACAATGATACTTACACCATCCAATGCTGTGCCTGCCTGGCAAGGCTGTGTCCTGTGTGGCCACTCTTGGCAGCAGGGGCTGAGCTGGAGCAGGATGTGCCTTTGCAGAATCCTGCCCTGTGCCCCGTTCCCCAGCCTGGCAGGGCTGTGCTGGAGGCTGTGGCAGGAGGAGGCATCCATATGCTGTTAACCTTTTCAGGCCACTGCAGAACAGATGGGCCCAGATTAGCTGCTGAAGAGCTGCTAATGTAACTATCCATCAATGCCTTTAATTACAGTTTGCTTGTTTTCAAAACAGCCCATATTGATTTTTTTTTAATTTTCCTTTTTTTTTTTTTTTTTTTTTTTTTTTGAGCAGAACATAAAATAAACTGCTCCGTAAACAGGGAATAGACTGAGAAGCACAAATAGATCCAGCCAGTGTTGTTCTCTCTTGTCCTGTGAAAGCTCTCTGTGAGGATTCATCTGTATGAAATTATCAAAAATATATTGGTAATGTAAGTGATCTTAAGGTGTGCCAAAGGTTCCTCCTCAACTGAGAACAACATTTTACTCACCTGTTCCCAGAGTCCATAAATTATGCACTGTGTAAAAAATTCTATTACTAAAAAATCTTCCTGCTTAGAAAATGTAATAAAATGCATCATTTTCTGCTTTGGGAAATAATAGATGTATTTCCATAAAAAGCCTATGGATGAAAAATTACCTCTGCCTTTATGTAGTTAGGATATTAGTTTGGTAAACACTCTGAGGATATTACAGTGAAAGCCATTTCATTTTTATTTTAATTACAGCGAATTACTTATTAAATGAAAAATATTCTTCCACAGATAACATCTTCACTCACCAAACTTTCTTCCTTCAGGAAGCAGCTGAGAGCCAATCCAACTTTATTAAGTCCAAGCCATTTTATGAGTGTGTTGCCTGTGCAGCCAATTCCTCAGTCAGGTGTGCGCTCTCTAGAGATGAAGTGATGTTTTTTCTCACTGATCCCAAGTTTCTTCCAGGTAAAAACAGGTGGAAAGATGAATCACAAACTCTAATTTTAATTTTTTTTCTATCTTAATGCCACAAACCCGCATTTTTAAGACATTGCATGGGTTTTTTTCTAACAAAGGCTTGCTGGAATAAGCTGCAAATTAAAGCATAAAAAGGTTACTGAAAATGCACACATCCTTGGGGAGATTTATATACATGAATAAACCAAGTGAACCTGTAACTGTAAAGCATTTTATTTTTATCGGCAAGAAAAGGTTATGTGTGGTGTAACAATTTTCTGTGATATATGATAGCTTAATTATTATAAATAAGATTTTCTATTTTTAGAGAAGGAAAATCTCTGGGAACTCTTTGCCACAACAAGCTCTGGAAAGCAATCTGTTGTAAAAGAAAGATTTACCCTTCCAGGTGAACAATGGCAAAATAAGTAATTTTGAGATCTCTACCATTTCCTATCACTGATTATCTGGAATGCCAGCAAACATCAGGGTTTTACTTCCTGAAGGTAAGCACTGGTACAGGAAATTGTGAAAAGAGCTGTATTGCACCATGGTAAACTCTACTGTGCATCATCAGCATTTATCTGCTTAAAACCACGTGATGCTAACCTCAAAACCAAAATTAACAGTGATTTTAAAACTCCTTCTCGTGTCTTTCTTCATGTCACGGTCATTCCCCCAAAGCCTTTGCTCCAAAAAGGAATTATTTTGTGTGGCTTTTTTTTTAAAATCAAGAATTCAAATAGTGTTTTATTAATACTTATCATTAATAAAGGCAATAAAACTGCAGGGAAGGAGGCAGGAGAGAAAGGAAAGAGAATGGGAGAAACTAGTCTGCGGAATTATTTGGAAAACCTGTAGGTATTTTGCCTGAGGGTCCTCCCTTGGCAAGGCTCAGTGAAAGCAGGAGGGGAAGGTGTAATGCAAACAGTGCTGTAATATAAAATACAAAAACCACCCCCAGATGCTCTCTGTGTAGATTAACTGTTCTGTGTTTGTGTAAGTGTATATATCCAAATGTCTGTTCACCACGTCCTGAGCACGTGCCACACAGAGAACTGAGCTAAACACATGAAATACATCCACCCCTGCTAAGTGTGCCATAGAACTGCAAAGAAATAAAAAAGCTGTGAATGTTTAAAGAGGCATTTTGGACCCATTGCAAATACAGATGGCCAGACCTGACCTCACAGACTGAATTAATGAGGTATCACCCAGTCCCAAGGGCTCTTCTGTCACGGCCCCTGAACTTTTCCTTCAATGACTGCTCAAGATCAGTTGCAATTTATTCTGATGCCTGTAACTTGCTCCATGGTTTTTGAGGCATTAAAGCTGTTCTTTGATTAGCGATTTGAGTGTATCTTTATCTGTTTTAGAGCATTATTTTAAATGGGAGCTCTCTGACAGGCCGTGGTGTCACCCATGGAAAGGTCCCCGGTTCCCTGCTGACCCCAGACAGCAAAGGCTGAAAGTCAGAGCTGCCCACTGGCACATTTTATCCTCTGGACACAGAGAATTGATGGGTTTGGTCCAGAGCTTCAGTGGATAAATATCCACATCCCAAGCTGTCACCAGAACTGGTGTTATAATGTCATTCTCAGCAGAAGGTCGAGGGGTGAGCTGGCAGACAAACTAAATTGTGTTTGCAAACCGAGGAGGCAAGATAAAACCAGACTAACTGAGTGGCCTAAAAAAACCCACCCCGTTCCTATGGCTGATTGCTGCTCCAAGATTCTTGACAATCTAAACTCACTTTCCAAAAGAATTTGCCACTGGGAGGATTTCTAAGACAGTGAACTGCTGAGAAAATGCAATATTTATTGGCAGCTACGCAACTTACAGATCCAAGTTGCAAATGATGTTTAGACTGTTGCAATCTCCTCAGTCAGTCTGTATTTTTGAAAATCAGCTAATTGAAATCAGCAAATGAAACAGCTGATCTGGTCTTACCTTTCTCCAACCTCCTGCCAGCAAATTTTAACCTTTGCCCAAATAATTGGGCATTCCTGTGTCACCATTTCCACTGAATACTTTTCTTTCAGTATTTTCTTTTAGACTTTGTTTAGACTCTTTTCTTTAGAATTAGCCACATTTGAGCTTACAAGATTTGTTGGGAACCATATGTAGTCACTTTTTGAACAGCTGAGAGTTTTCTTCTGCTCCAATTTCTGCTTTTTGAATACCATGGGGAAGAAATTCCCTGTCTCTGACCCTTCCCAAAGCTTTGCTGGTTTCCAAAGGAGCTCTGTGGTGTTTGCAGGATGTATTTTCAGACTGGGACTGCACCACAGTAGCATTAATAACCAGCAAACCCTTCATGTTTTAGAGAACACTTAATTCTTGAATTTGCTCTTTGTGCACAGCTCACCCACCAGGTACAATTTCTTCCACCTACATGATTCTGGATGGATATTTTTTCTGGATAAAGGTTCAAATAATTACATTTCTATATAACATTCCTGTCCCCTTACACAAATAACTGCATATCTTTTTGTTTTGTTTTGTTTGGAGCCAAACACCAGTGCTGTGGAAGTCAGGGGACATCAGGGCAGTGAGGTTTGTGCCCCTGGGAATGATATCCTGATTATTTTCTTTTACATCCTGGCAACACAGGGCCCTGATTTTATAAGTTAATTCTGCACAAATAAAATCTCCTCAGTGGAAAGCCTGTTTGACATAAGTGGGAATTAAAGAGAATTTTTACCAGTGGCTGAAAACAGTTTAATACAAGCTCTGCCCTGGGTGGTATTTCTGCTCAGGGACAAGGAGATGTGCCTCATACTCCCCGGGCTGGGATGGATGAGGGGCTTCAGAGAGTTGTGGTTGTCCATAATTCCTCTGAATTATCCCTGAAATTGGGGTAATCTAAGTGTCCCACACCCAGGAAGCACCCCTCTGTGCTTGCTCTCCTAAGTGCAGTTAAAGGATTCACATAAAACACTCCAATCCGCAGGAATCCTGCTGTAAAAAGCAGGTAGGCAGGAAAAACTATAAACTCCTCTTGGTGCCACGTGGCAGAAAAGCAAAAAATAGACCACAAATGTGTGTGTTTTTCAGGGGAAGGAGCTGATCTTAAAGAGAGAAGGCGTTTCCAAGAGGACTGAGCTCCAAAAGATGGGTGAACTTCACCAGTCCATAAATATCTTGGCAACAACACGCATTAATGTTCAATGGAATTAATTACGTAATTGCCAAAGCTCTTCCACTCGACCCATTATGGCCAATAAAAGAGAGATATTCAGGTTGTTTACTGGCTCGGACAGGAGCACAAAGATAAATAGATATATTAAAATGTATAACCCCGCTCTCATTTGGAGGGACTGGGTTTGTTTTAACAGTGCCAATAAACGTCTGCTCATATGGGCTCAGTGGAAACGAATGTTCACCAGGAGAACATTCTTGTTTAGAAACAAGAACCAGAGGAAAACCTCCATAAACACAAACGGGAAGGTTAAATGTGGAGTGAAAATAAAATCTCTTAGGATTTTCCCCTTAATTACTATAATTTAATAATTTGGGAAAAGCACTACTTTCAGTTTTGTCATAGGACAGAAATCCAGTTTTATACAAGATTTGAAAGGTAGCCAATTTACTTATTAAAATACAGGAAACATGAATGACAGCATTACTGCATTATTAAAATTTAATTTTAAAATATAATTTACAGGATGAAAACTGCTCTTTCTTAATCATGCTCACTGCCATGGAACAGCTTTAGTAAAGCATATTATTCAATAATTTTACTTTCCTGTAAAGAAATTAATTCTGACTATTAAAAATTGCTTGGTGTATTATATATATATATATATCTCATTTTATAGATGGATATACATATATATTTAATATAAATATCTTTTTTCCCTTTTGAGCCTGGCCACAGACTTTTTAGTGGAAGACCACAGAAGAGAGGGCAGCATGGGTAAGACATATCAGCTTATGTCTTAAGGAAAGGAGCAGGGGGAAAGGGAAATATGCAGATTAAGCCATCTTTTCATAGAGTCCTAAATTCACATTGTTTGTTGAGACTGATCTTTGCCAGGAAGGGTCTGGTTGGAATCTAAATCCAGTGTCCTACAGCTCAATTAAGGTGAGGATGAATGAACCCAACCTCTTCACTGCAATCATTTCTCCTTAGCAGGGACATTGCTCCTTCAGTCTCAATGAAAATCTAGTTTTAGCAGCAGTGCTTAATTTATTGCCAAATTAAGCAGGCAGGATTTTCAAATAAGAAAAGGATAAAAAGCATGTAATTCAAATGCAGCAGTGCTGGTCTCTTATTAAGATTGGTCTCTCTGCACTCTCAAATAAAAGCCAGGGCACAGTCAGACCTGACAAGTAACATTATCTGACCTCTATTTTTGTTTGTGAACATGTGACAGGGTTATTTTAAAGAGATAGCCTAAGATGCTTCAGATAAGTCATTCTGCATCAACTCCACGCTGTGATTAAATATTACTGATAAGTGTCAACTATCACAGTCAGCCCACCGAGAAAAGGCCAAAAAAAAAATAAATTTCTGCCTCTGAAGTGCAAGAGTCTGGGCTTTTTTAACAGGCCCCTGCACCAGTGCAGAGGACAAGGGTCTGACAAAAAGGGATGTCACAGGACTCTTACAATGGAATTCTACTCCCTCCTTAATTGTCATGGAAAATGCAGTGAGATTAATGTTGATATGAGCATTACCAGAATTCCGATCACTAATATTCTCAGGAACAGTGTTAATTTTACATGCTAATTGGGTGGATAAAGAGAATGAATATCCCTGAGGGAGGAAAAGAGGTTGTCTGAGGTGTGATCTGCCCCTCAGTCTGCAGTCAGATGTGACTGGGGATGTGCTGTGTTTCCAGGAGCTGCCAGACACTCTCACCCACTTTCTGCTCGGGGTAGGGCTCTCTTTCCTCCTTTTTCATTTTAGAGGGATTGTGTGTAGGGTGAAGACCAGTGTGATGGGTTGTTCTTGGGAGTGCAATGCTTTATTAATATAAATAGCACTTTCGTTAGGGTATTATGGCAAGGGGGTACAACTAGAGGTGAGATAATTAAGGTGGAAAATGCAAATCTTTACTTTCAGGGAATGCTTAATATGAGACACAGTGGAATGTTGTCTGACTATAGTAATACCTTGGTGCTCTCTTTTAATCCTCATCACTGAAAAAGGAATTTATTCCTTCGGGTAATTCAAATCTAACTGCAAGTACTGCAGTGAAAAAAAAAACCCGAAAACAAACCACCACAAACACTCAGGGGAAAAATACAACAACAAAACAAGCCAACTGGCAATTTATTTCATTCCTTAAGCAGAAAAGAAAAACAAAGCTAGCTACTAATTTTCCCTTTAATAAATGAAGTCTACTGATAAACTTATTGATAGACAGATATTCTGGCAACAGATTGTCAAAAGCATCTCACCAGGCCACACAAGTAACCCCCACTCACTGACAAGCTGTCTTCAAAGTTAATCTAGGAACCTGTAAAATATCCCAGGTTTGGAATACAAATATTTTAGTGATGAAGTAAATTCAGAGTAAGTTAAGTGTTATTATTTGCATATTTAAATGCGTGCAGTTGTTAAGTATGCAAAGACCTAAATTTAACTTTAATATTAGGAGATATTTGTTATCTCTAATAACAGAAAATACATATTCACAGCTCCCCAAGCAAAAAAAAAAATACACAGTTACAAATCCAATAGCAAGTGCTGCCTCACGTGCTGCTTTTGGAGCAGTATTGGACATCTGCTCCTCCACACCAAATGTTGCAGGGCTTGGTGTGAGTTTATGGTTGAATTCCAGCTGGGATTTTTTTGGGGGGGAAATTTTGCACTGGTCACTTTTTACTAGACTTAACATTTTCCTAAATCTTTTCTGAGATTTATTTTCCTAAATCTTTTCTTGCTCCATCACCAGGTTCCACACTGGGATGTGGGCAGGCACCACGTGGGATGAAGAAGTTTGTAATTGTTCAAAGACTCCAATTCTGTTTCTCCTGCTCCTCCTAAATCCTTCCTCTGTTCCAGCAGCCACCAGGAAAATGGGAAGGCCCTTGCTAAGCAAACCATGTCCTGCTGCACCAGTAATTGCTTTTTAGGCGTGTTAACACCTCCTTAATGATTCTGGGGAGATGCTCAAACCAGAACGGGCACAATCCTGAGCAACCTGCTCTGTCTGAGCAGAGGATTACACTCAGTGTTCTCGAGGGGCCCTGGAGAATGGGAGAATGTTGTTTCCTTTGCAGGCATTTCACTTTTATTTCTGTTAACTGCTAGAAAGCCTGAGATGTAAAGTGAAACTTGCAGGTGAGCCAAAAAGGATCTTTCTCCACCCTCTTGTTCCCAGCTGGCTGAGCACTGGACCAGGTGGAACAGAGGCTGTGTGGTCACTGTGGAAAAGGACCAGCCAGGAACTTCCCTGGACCTCTAGGTGGTATTTCTCTGGTCGACAAGCTACTCTTGATCCCTGTTGGTATTTCCTGCGTGATGTTGCTTCTCCATCCAGGAGGACAGCACTGCCTCAGAACTGTCTCAAAGCTCCAGCAGAGGCTCAGCTGCATTGAGACCACCTGGCAGAAACAACAGGAAGAAGGAGTTCTGCTTAGAGGAGGAAATATTTGCAAGACAGGCACTGGTAGGAGATGGGAATCAGACACAAGGAGGTCAGTAGATAGGATAGACACACAAAAAACTCACAAATCCTTGTGTCACATATTCACTCCAGGATTCATATATTACACCAAGAAACACACAGGACGTCCTCCTGTTTCTAAAATTCCAAGAGTTAATATAATTGGACAAATATATAATAGAACAGGACATAAAATGTCCTAAGCAATGCATCTGCTCAATACTGAGCTATGGAAATATACTGAACTGTAGTGAAATATGTCAATGCACAGGCTTACGTATCCCTTGGGCCAGAGACTCCTTCAAATGCAATTTTTTGGTAGCTGAAGCAACATTTGCCTACAGCACCTGTCAGGCATCTATTGAGAACTGAGTCGTGTTGGTTTCTAAGTGCACATCATCCTGGGCTGCTGTCAGCATCTGGTGGTGGCCTGATGTCGAGCACTGCAGCAGAACTGTGTTCCAATTTTGCTCAGGAAAAAGATTCTCTGGTCAGGAAAAAGATGTTTTGCTCAGAAAGCCTTGGCCACCACCAAAGCCAAATCCTAGGGCAGCAGGAGGAGACAGACCTCCCACCCAGGCTCAGGAATTCCAGCTGTTCGTGGCACCACCTGGGCTCAGCAGCGTTTGCTCTCCTCCACTCTGAGTCAGCATCAGCCAATTCCTCGCAGTGAGGTCCCAGCCTCTGCCTTGAGGGGGTTTAATTTTCCCTCTCCAGCCACAATCAGGCAGTGTTTTCCTGTTAGATGGAGCACGAGAGGCCCAAGCTGCCAGCTGCAGTGGGGCTGGCCCCTCCTGACTGGGAGAAATCCTATTTTCCATGCCTGCCTCCCACGTTTGGCACAGCAAAGCCACCAGGTGAACCCAGAGGGGACCTCCCTGGGATGGTTCTCCCAGCTGCAAATGATGCCCCTCACCTCGTTATGCAAAGCATGGAGCTCTAATGGCTTGGCAAAGGTGGGCCAGGCAAATAACAGGAATAATGTCAGATGGAGATGGACATGGCTGCAGGCAGCCAAGATTCCCTGCATCCTCATAAAGTTTTTTTTAATTTTATTTTTTAAACTAAACCAAAGCCAGATTTCTAAGTCAAAAGCACGAAACTGTTGCTAATTTGGATGTCTGTCTTAAATTGTCTCTATTAAATTTACACGACTTGTTCTATTACTGTAGGGCACAATAATAACCATCTATTTTTATTATAGACAGATACATAAAATGCAGAAATTTATAATGTCAGAAAAGGGGTATCATAAGTACATTTTGGTTTATAGTGTTCCATGTTAAAACCAGTTACAAGAATGCAGCTGTGCTTCATTAACACACTGATAAGAACTAAATGAGATGTGAGAAAGGAGTCCTTGGACTGAACTCCTGCCATGTACACCTATAAAGAACATCCTAAAACTGCTTCTTTCCTGTCCAGTGGACTTCTGGAATTGCAGCTAAAGGAATCCTTGCTGCATTTTGCCTGATCCTCCTCTAGTTCCATTTTCAGGTTCCAAATTAAAAAAAAAAAAAAAGGTATTTTTCAAAACATGGAAATTGAACATTCATTAGAATGGGATCTACACAAAGACACCTTCCAGAATAATTTGAAAAAATCAAGAGAAAAACCTAAAGAGAATGCACAAAAGTGAAACAATTAAATCAGCAAGCCTGCCCCAAAGTGCAGTTTTATATCCTAGTCTAAGCAAGACATGCAGTGTGCTATTTCTGCTCTGATACATCAATGTGAGCATAACTTCACTGAAATTGGCTTAAAAGCCTCGATTTACAAAGGAAATATTTACACATTTTCATCAATATTTGCTTTGCATGAGAAGAATTCTTGCTATAAACAAACTAACAAAAAGTAGTAGAAACGGAGTAAGATTAGCTCTAAGAACCAAGACTAGCCTCAGAAATCAAATTTTTCCCTTAAAGATACCATTATTACTTGTGGGTAAAAGAAAAAAAAAAAAAAAAAAAAAAAAAAAAAAAAAAAAAAAAAAAAAACCTAGAAAAGTGGATATTATAAAAGAAACTAAAAATAGCAAATAACTGAAAAAAAGTCTCTTGATTTGCCAGAAGAACTTGTTTTTGAAAAGCAATTTTAAAGTGTTTCCTCTGTGCTTCCTTCAGCGGCATTATATGGCAAATGAAAAACAAAAAAATAAAAGAAAAATTTGACAGTTCTGTCAAAATCAACACATTGTTCCTCTGTCATATCTTTTGTGGTTTGCACAGGTGGGAGTTTGGACCTGCTGTAGGAAGAGGAGACACGTTCAGCTGCAGATTTATAGGATGCATTTCAAAAAACTCCAGTGAATCCAACACTCCCTACAAGCCTTTGTTCACTCTTCAGCACAGTGGATCTGTTTCTGAAATTAGGGCCAAGCTCACCAAGTATTTTAAAATTATCTGATGCATACCAGATGTCACCCACATACACGTATGGGGCAGCTACACAATACAGGGTGTCCTTTGGAGACCCTTTTCAGGTGTTTTCTCCCCAAATACTGACCTTCCTGATTTCCTTTTGACCTGACAAACCCGTCCTGTCCCTTAAGGCCATTTATTCTCAGTGCAGTGGCACAGAAACACCTCAGGTGCCTCTGGGGAGGGACCCTCAGCTCTCACATAGATAATTCTGATTTTGTGAGTGGCTGTTTGAGGCAAGCTGTGTGGGGAGCTTGCAGAAATACAAACACAAACAGCACAAAACAGCTGGAGTCACAGAATAGTTGGAGTTGGAAAGGAGTCAGAAGTATCCAACTCCTGGCCCTGAACAAAACAGCCTAAAAGTCACAATTTGTGTCTGAGGGTGTTGTCCAAATGCCTCCTGAGCCCTTGGTGCTGTGACCACATCCCTGCTCCAGGGTCTGACCAACCTCTGGATGAAGAATCTTTTCCAGATATCCAACCTAAACCTCCCCTGACTCAGCTGTGGGGCATTCCCTCAGGTCCTGCTAGTGGTCATCAAAGAGAAGAGATTTACAATGTCAGAAAAGGGATATCTTGCTCCTCCTCTTCCTCACGCAAGGGAATTGTAACTGCTCTGAGGGGAAAAAAGGAGTCAGTTGGTCCGTAATTTGAATATTTCATTATGAATAAAGTCTTAGCAAATGTAACAAGATGAAAAAAATTCTTTATTTCCATTAATTTGTTGATCAAGGAGGCAGACACAGAATCTGGGCTGTACCCTGCCTCCTGGGGCTGGGCACTCAGTGCACACATTATTGTCACAAGAGTGCTGTTGCATTAGTGTTTAGAAAATATTTGTATTCTAGCAGCAACTTGGGGGTCACGGGGACAGGACCTTGGTGATCCCAAATGCTTAAAGGCTTGTTATAGGATAAAAAAAAAAAAAAAAAAAAAAAAAGCAGCAATTTGAACTTGTGACAGTATTTACCTTTTAAAGAAGGCAGGAAGACAACAAACATCTCTGTGCTGACCTGTGCTGATGTGGAGAGGATGCCCTGCTTCCTTTTCAGCTGCTGGCTGAGCTGGAGTGCTCTGTGAAACATCTCCCCTTCCCAGGGCAAGATTACACAAACACAAACTTGTGCTCAGCCCTCACTTAAAAGTTCTTCAAGGCCGCAGTGCCCAGGGAGGAGGAAGGGAAGGTGATCGTGCCAAAGTGCTGCTGGTAAGCACACACTGATGGAAAGCCAAACCTGAACATTTTGTGTCAGTAAAATGAGCAGGAAGCGACCAAAGTCTGAACAGCAGGAGCCAGGAGAATGAGATAAGCTCCCACTCCAGACACAAAATACTGCAGCTTACAGTTTCATCTTGTGAGACCCTACAGCACTTACAGAGTAAAGTGGAGACTATAAATTTATATTATTATCCAGGCCATGCTGATGGAGAAAGCGCCCAGACTTACAGCCTCCCAAAATAAAAAGCAAAAAGGCAAAAAGAAAAAAAATCCAGAAAATCAAACCCTTCTCTCTTGGACTTGTAACCCTGTAAGACCTCGGAGTTTGGGACAATTCTTCTGTGGTGTTGGAGCCCAGTGCCCTGCTGATCAGCCTGCAGCTCCAGCAGCTCACAGAGCAGCTTTCCTCATCTGCTCCCTCACCAGGCAGCTCCCACTGCTCTAAATTAGAAGACAACCTGAGACCATCAGTTTCCTTTAGTTTAACCAGTCTATTTAGCATTAGAGCTTTTCTGAGCAAAAATCATACCCTGTTATCTCTTCCCAGATCACTCTTGTATCTGTTCACACAGAGTGTGTGATCTATGGCACAGCCCCAGCCAGCAAGTGGCAGATTAAATACAGACCAAGCAAGAGTGCTACATGAAATTGATAAAATAAGTCTGGATTTATAAATTATACATACATTTCCCAAATTGTCACATCTCCCAATCTTCTCTCCGCTGTTTGCCAGATTTTCTCCCACCAGTCACTGTCACATCACAGCTTCTCCTTTCTTTTTTATGTCCTGATTAACAGGACATCTATATTCTCCCTTGAGCTCTCTTCCTCCCAGCAAGATTATTTTCCATATCCCTACAGAGGGGCCAAGAAAGCATTTGAGAGCCTGAGATGCTTCTTTTTCAAGATATACTATGTGATCTAATAAAAGATAATACTTTTTTCTTATAAATGTAGCTCCATGAGCACAATTCAAATGCTTCAATATAGGTTCAGAAAAAAAATCTATATGAAAACAATTTATTCTTAGATTACTTTTTTTTAAAAAAAATCAAATTTTAACCTTTTCTCCCCTATATGTTAGGGGATTCTATTAATCATTTGGGGGGAATGGTTTGACTCTCCAAATATTGATAAAGACCACAGATTTTGCAGTAGGAAAAACATGGAATGATCAGATTCTCCTGGTAGCACTGATCCTTTAGTGATGTTCAGGACACTTCTGAAAGCCACTGTGTTCACATACAACATTTACATCTCCTGCTCAATTTTAAAACTTAACCACCAGAGTAATGAATCTAGAACAGATACAAAGTCAAAGAGTATTCACAGGGGGTTTTGGGGTTTGGGTGGGGTTTTTTCCTAAAGCTTTTGCCTAGTTTTAGAATTCTAATTTCCTTAGTTAGCTCTCAATACTCAGAAATGCTGAGGGGAAGTGCCAGGTGGCTCAGCAAAGAACCCACAGCTGCAAGGCTCTGGAATGCAGGTGGGTTTATTTGCCAAAATTATAAACACCAAAATACATAATTTTTGCCAGGAAGCAAGTACCACTAAGTACCAGGTTTTTCCAAGAGAACAATGGATGATGCTAGGAAATGCTTCACTAACACTGAATTTCCTTCAGTGCTTGAGTGGAACCAAGCCACACGTAACTGCTGCAAGTTCTCCTCACACCTTGTGCCCAGCTTCACAATCTGACTCAAATTCCAGGGTAGGTCCCCACAGGTCTTTTTTGTTTTTCCTCTGCAGTGACTTTACATTTCCATCTTGAATAGGTACTACTTTGTTTTCCAGAAAGTGTGTTTTTGTGATGTGGATATTATACACTTGAGACACTCCCAGCAGCTATATAAACATCACTTTGCATGATGGGTTGAAAGGAAAAAAAAAAAAAAAGAACCTCTTGAAAACAGAACTCTCTTGCAGTTTTACTCTTAAATTGCACATTGTGTCTTGCTTTTAACTTTTCCTTTTCATAATAGGCCTTGGTCATACAAATCAAGCTTTTAGCCTTAAACTGAGGAGAATTGTTCACATTACATAAAATAATTTGTAGGAAATATCAGACTAATCTGATTGGTTTTAGCAAGCCTCACCGGCAGAGGTTGGAGAGCTAAGTGGTTCAAGGAAAATGGTTTATTCTTCTTGCAAGGTAAAGTGAATTTGCAGGTAAAAGGCAGGTCCTGTGCGTGGACTGCTCAAGTGCACACCCAGGCTCACCCTGGAGCTCAGCTCGCTTTTCCCAGCACAAAATAACACAGAACACAAAGAGAAAACAAAGTCCTTGACTGTTACAAGGTCCATTTCTCAGGTGTCTTCCCTCCCACTGCCTCACAGCTGCCAGGAGAAGAACATGTCTTATTCTTAAACACCAAGTCTGTGTGACAGCCACTGAGCTTGTCCCTGTCTTTCCCTGTCAGCAGGGCAGTAAATGTGTTAAATCCTCTGCTGCAGACAGAGCTGTGATGCTTCCATTACAGAACTTATTGTGCATAAGAGACATAACACTCCAGCCTTTGGATGTCACATTTTATTCCAAAATGTTCCTTTCTGGGTGGGCTAAAAGCACGGTAGTTCTGTAGCA
The DNA here is from genome assembly GCF_009819655.1 of Sylvia atricapilla. Lineage (NCBI taxonomy): Eukaryota > Metazoa > Chordata > Aves > Passeriformes > Sylviidae > Sylvia > Sylvia atricapilla. Next base: position 1,648,121 of record NC_089174.1, read on the forward strand.
AGGCCTGGCAAAAATCATCTTGTGTTTCACTTGTGAGGGAAATATTTTGCTGGAGTTAATAATGACTGTGAGGTGATTACCATTTAACGTGTCCCTGATGAAATTAAATCTTTGCTGCATGGTTTGACCTTGAAAAATGATTTGGGTTAGTATCTACAAGACAAGAAACTCAGTGGCTAAAAACCACCATAATTTTTGAAAAAGAAAAGTATGAGACTAAGAGTATCTTAAATATGCAGTGCTTTTCTAAGAAAATGCATACCTGATGTTAGCAAATAGCACATTTATCACCTGGCTGCCTAGGAAAACTGCTGTTATTTGAACTCCTTAGACTTTATACATTTTAAAGAGAAAGGCTGTAATTCTGTAAGTTTGGAGAACGTGTTTAACCATTAAAGATCATTCTTTGCTACCTGTGAAAGATAAGTTTCGAACTTGTTTAAGACTTTAGACATTCAATGATTTTCAGTCATTAGGTGATGCTCTTCTAAAAGCTGTTCACCTCAGCATGGCTTTTAGATTTATGAATCTTAGCAAAGTAGACCTTACCATTTCCATGGTTCATCTGCTCCCCTGCATTACTCTCACACTAAATCAATCTTCAGATTCATAAAACAAGTCTGTAAATATTAATGCAGGCCAAAGCAGCCTCATCTCGGGTAACCATCTCAGCAGAAGGAAACTGGGGAAGCAGCAGCTTTTTGAAAGTCCTTCCCAGCAAAATTCAGCTCCTGAGCAAAATGAGAGAAGAATATTCTAGTGAGAAAAAAAAAAGTAAAATAGTACAGGAAAAGAACGGAGTTTGAAAGGTGGTTGGAGAAAAACAAGAAAGGGGAAGGCTGAAAGTGAAGAAGAGAGCAATGTGCTGAGCAGATATGAAATGGAAGAAGAGAATCAAGGAAGGAAGGCAGAAAAGAGAAGAGCACGGCAGTGACAGAAGAGAGTGAATAACAAAGTGGTGGAAAGGAGAATGAACACTAATGAGATTATAATTTCCTTTTCTTCAGCCTCTGAAAAAGCATCAATGAAGAAGCACACAGAGAAATGAATGAATGAGTATATGAATTGGGTGAGATATCAATAGAGGTCAGGGGCACATAAATTCAGACTTCCAAGAGCAAGGGGGTGCCTAGGGCTGGCTCCTAATCCCATCACTCTGAGACAGCAGCATAAATTGCCCTGGATTTCTCCTTAAAATTAATAAATTACTGCCAATCTCTCAGTCTCAATCTTTGACATGTATCATCCCACAAAATGATGATGACTGGCACCAGGTTTCTCTGGTTTCTTATGCACTGATTTCTATTGATTCCTTGGGTTTTTTTTTTTTTTCCTTGTTTCTTTAATTTCCAAATTTCCATTTACTTTAATTAATCTTTCTTCAGGTTGTCAACTCTCACAGGTGCTTTTTTGTAAGCAGGTTCTCTCACCTGGGTAGATTTTCTTTTGCTTTCCTGGCTTTTTTTGCATTTTCTCAAGGAACAGAAGGAAAGATTAAAGGGGCATTGAGCACAGGCAGCAAAACTGGACAGTTGTCTTTGCAGTGATTTTTTTTTTTTTTTTAAATTGGCAATCAAGAGGAATTAAAACAAGAGTGGAGAACAAGAACTCCTGCCAAGACAGAGAGAGACAAGAGCCTGCATTCCTGCTTCCAGTTTCTGACATGATATGTTCAAATACCTTTCGGTTACAGTATGTCAGCTCGTGTTTCACCAAATGATGTGACATAATGCAACCTGACACGCCAATTGTTTCTTGACAGAAATGTAAAGAAAAAGAGCGTCTCTGCTCTGCTGGTAAAGAAATAATTTTAAGCAGAGGAGCAGCCGGGGTTCCGCTAAACATTAAATGCATCAAAGTGTAATGGCCTTCCTGCTCTTGTGGAGCTCCTGCTGCCAGGGCTCAGGGGCAGCTCAGCTGTGGGGCAGCTCTGGGCTGTCCCCATGCCCAGACAGCTCTGTGGGTGCCCTGGGGCAGGGCTGAGCCCCCCTTTGCTGCTTTTCACTTGGCACTGTCATCTCTGGCTGCAGCCTGACCAGCTGCGCCACATCTGGGGCTGTGCCTGACCCTGGTCCCAGAGATCCACAGAACATCTGGGGCTGTGCCTGGTCCTGGTGATCCCCAGAACATCTGGGGCTGTGCCTGACCCTGGTCCCAGTGATCCCCAGAACATCTGGGGCTGGGCCTGACCCTGGTCCCAGAGATCCACAGAACATCTGGGGCTGTGCCTGGTCCTGGTGATCCCCAGAACATCTGGGGCTGGGCCTGGTCCTGGTGATCCCCAGAACATCTGGAGTTGTTCCTAACCTTAGCCCTGGTGATCCCCAGCACATATGGGGCTGCCCCTGACCCTGGTGATCCCCAGAACATCTGGGGCTGTTCCTGACCCTGGTCCCAGTGATCCCCAGCACATCTGGGGCTGTGCCTGACCCTGGTGATCCTCAGCATATCTGGGGCTCTCCCTCACCTTTGTGATCCCCAGCACATCTGGGGCTGTCCCTAACCCTGGCCCTGGTGATCCACAGAACATCTGGGGCTGCCCCTGCCCCTGGTGATCCCTGGCTGCACCAGGACACGGCAGTGGCTCCCCAGGACCTGTCACCTGTCACCTCAGACATGTCCCAGCTCTGCAGGGGTGGCTGGCAGGCGCTGGGACACCTCTGGCCATGGGCACCATCCCTGCCCCTGCCCCTGCCCACACTGCTGGTCAGAGCTGCCACCACCCCCAGGAGCAGGGGCAGCAGGGTGGGGTCCCTCTGCCTGGTCCCTCTCAGCCCCAACACCAAATTAAAATCATTCATGGCCCTAGGAACAGCCCTGCTCCATCCCTACAGGCCCTGCTGGTACCTCCCAGTCCTGGTGGATTGTAATTGTAAACCTTTTAATGTCAAAGCACGTTTGTAGGGCCCTGGGTGAGTGGGTGACCTTTAATTTTAGACATGTATTATGTGTTCAGAGTGATTAAAGGAGGAATCAAGTTCACCTTTTAACAGCTGGAAATTTCATGCAATCAGTTTGAGTATTATAATTTTGGAGCTTTTCAGCAGCATTTCCAGACATCTAGAGCTTTTTGTTTTGTTTTTCCCTTTTATTAACTGTTTCCCTTTTCAGCAGGTCTACGTGACCCTGGGAGGCTGCATCTGCCTTCCTGGGGCCACAACTGTGGCTAAGGAAATGGACACTGGGGCAATGCAAAAACTGGAAGTTGTCATCACCTTCCCTCCAACCTGTGACTAATTTCCAGGTGAAAGGCACGCAACCAAGAGAAGTGAAAAAGGTCTGATAAAGGATTTTTTGGGTCACTCACACACACAAAAAAATCACAAAGGAAATAAATGCTTTTGTTGAATATTCCAATTAATGTTTTTGGGCACACAGATCCTGTGTGGTGGTAGCTTGAAGCCAGTGATATTTTTAGCCCTTTTTCTGCAGCACAGGTTAGTTTGGTTACTGGGATGGTGGGAGATAGAGGAAAGGAACTGCAAGCAATATTTTTGTTGTTCTCTTCCCTGATAAGGAGTGAGGGAATGGCAGCAGAGTGGCAATAATCCTCTGTGCAGTTACTGAGCCCACTCTGTCCTCTGTGCTCAGGTACAGAACTGCTAAGGAATTTTGATAAAGAAAAATAGGTTTTGTCTTAACTGACTCTTGAAATTCTTTCAACTGGGGAATTGCAACAGTGCTATTAAAAAACAGTTTTATTGACATGACACGTTCCCTAGGATAGGCCATTAATCATTTTGTGTTATTGTACCAATAGTACACTTAACACCTGAAATTCAAGCAAAATCCTAATGATGCAACTATCAGGAGGAAAAATGGAACTGAATCTACCTAAAATGCTGCTTCTGCCATGACTGAGCAGCACATTCAGACCAACACCTATCTGCTGGATTCCTGCTGTTAGTCTGCAGGTTTATTGCTTGAAGTATTGTTCACAAAAAAGGAAGGAGGTGAGCAATGTCATTCTTGTCCCCTACCTGCTCAGAAGAACTGCCTGGGTACAGAATCCTGCTGTGTCCTCTCCTCTGGGGCTTTCTTTTAAATATATATGCATAAACATATCCTTAATCACAACACTGGGCATCTGTTTCAGCCCCAAGCAACACTGATTATTATGGTTCTATACCAAAAAAAAACAAAAAACCAAAAAAACTTAATGAGATAGAGGCTACAGGTTTTGCTCCTGTTTTCCAAATAATAACCTGTCCTCATTTACATGTCACTAAAAAGAGGATTAATGTTGACTTTACAACGTATGGTGATTTCAAACCCCTAGAAAAGCAATCTATTAATGTGCAACTGCCTTAATTAGCATCTGTGACTTTTATTGGTCCTGGCTGGTCCCCTAAAAGCAACTTTTTTTGGCAAAACAAACAAATTAGTGTTATTTTAAAGAGCAGAAGGGGGGGAAAGCAAAGCTGTTGATGTAAAAGAGAGGTTCAGAGATGAGGAAATCACTGGTACAGGGCAGAGATGAGCAAGGCTGCAGCCCCAACCAGGGGATGGGGAAATGATTAATGAATATTAATGGCCTTGAGTTAAAGGAAGGGAGCTTCAGGTTTGATATTAGGAAGGAATTGATCTCTGTGAGGGTGGGCAGGCCCTGGCACAGGGTGCCCAGAGCAGCTGTGGCTGCCCCTGGATCCCTGGAATTGTCCAAGGCCAGGTTGGATGGGGCTTGGAGCCACCCTGGGATAGTGGGAGGTGTCCCTGCCCATCTTCCCTGGTTTGGAGCAAATTTGGGAGGAAACCTTCAAATGGGATCTCTCTGGGAAGGTTTTTTTTCCCCCACTTCTCTCTCAGAACCAGTCTTAAAGGTGTGGAACTTAATAAACAGCATAAACAGAACAGACAATTGGGGATACAAGCCTCAGAAACTCACCCCAGGACATTGTGGCAGGGGTTGAACCAGAGGAGCTTTAAGGCCTCTTTCAACCCAAACCATTCAGGGATTCCAAAAGGATTCTCACCTTTGCAGGTGCAAAATCTGTGCCAGCTCCAGCCCTGCCCCTGCTGGGTGATTTACCCCAGGTAACTGTGGCACAGAGCAGCTGGTTCTGCTGCGCTGCCTGTGTTATTCCAGCTCCAGCTGCCTGCTGTGCACTGGGTCTGGAGCAGCCCTGAAGAGTTCTGGTCCTCGTTTCCAGGGTAAATCCCATTTTTACTCCATCCTGCTGAAGGCAAGCCAGACCTGGCACCCACAGTCACTGGAATTTCCCTTCGGATCTCAAAGGTTTTGCCATGAAAACAGCTTTGTGCAGTGCTGGGGGAGGTCTCTGGAGAGCAGCTGGTGAGCACAGACACCTGTGAATCCCACAGCAGCACAGCCCTCACACTGCAGGCTGGATAAAGAAAAACTTCACAGCAAACTTCACAAACTTCACCAAAGCTCTTTTCTTACCAAACCAAACGTGACTGTCAGTCTGCTGTGGTTTTGCAGGCTGGGTTTACAAACACATTAGTTCACTGCACTTCTTTCAGGTTTAATAAAAAAAAAAAACAACAAACCCAAGTCGAATGAGTAATAGTCAGTTCTGTTGCCTGATAATAGATTGATGGCCTTAAGCTTTCTCAAAGGAAATTCAATTTGAATAAGGATTAAACTCGAATTGTCAGCGAAGTATCCATCCACAAATGCTTATTTCTCACATTCATTCTAAATTCTGGTTGTACTTTGTCTTCCAAAACATCATGTTTTGAAGCTAGACACAGTTAAATCACACAGTATCCATATTAATAAAGATGTTTAATGTAAGAGCATTGTTTTTCTCACGATCATTCATGTCTCAGAAAGGCCTTTTATACAACCATAGTAAAGAAGATGTATCTGTGAGAAGTATCACAGGTATTGAAGCAAAAATAGACACTTGTTTTTTTTCTGTTGATATTTCGGTTGAGGCTTTTAAGTTCAAGTAATTAACTCACAGGTTTCTTGTATCCTTCTGCTGCTTCTTCTGTCTCAGTGTCAAAATAATTTCATTAAAACACTCACAAATTATCATTTTAATGAATTTCTGACAAGTTAATATACTCCTTGTAGAGGTGCAGCTACAGGTGAGGTTTGGGTTTGACTCAGTGCCTGATACATTTGCTGTTTGCAGAGCAGGAAAAACACCAGATGTAATGAGCGGTGCTAAACCGGAATAAAACAAATTGAACTCACATTTTTGGACTTCTAACCATCTTTTCAGTCAATATTTAAAATACGTATCATTCAGCCGAGCTCAAATACTTTTACCCCAGATTTAACAAAAGGAAATCACTGCAGCTGTGGAGTACACACTTGGCCATGAACAGGGCAAGCTACAGATCCTTCTGAATAGCTACTACAAGTCTAAACAAGCTCATGAGGTTTGCAAAGAGCACTTACTGGAGCCAGCTGAGGCAAGGAAGGAGATTATCTAATTAATTTATGAGTTTTCAGTTCCTTCTCTGTTATCTGCCTAGAGTAGTTTCTTCAAAGATGTCCTGAAATGCAGCAAAAAAACAAGGAATAATCAGAGGAGGAAAAAAAAAAAAGTGTTTTTCATGTGAGGCAGTAAGGAGAGGCAGAAGGAAAAAATGTGGGTTTACTTCTCTTGTGCATGAAAAGGAATGGGGATAGACCTGCTTTAGATACTCCTTCTGAAATATTTTCCATAAATGAACTGATTTTGAAATCACCTATAACTGAAGGCACAGATAATTTTTAGCTTTGCACATGCAGTATGGTATTGCAGAACCTGCAAGAAGAGGAAATGGCACGTGTTATATTTGTTGAATTTAGAAGCAGCAAACTAAAAGGAAAAGTATATTTTTCTCCCAAAAAATAAAAATATTCTGGCAGTCAGTGGAAACAGTCAAGTCCTAAGCAGGGTAATGAGCAGTAATGCTGCTCTAAACATTACTCTCAACATAAAAAAAACAAATAGAAAGCAATGAAAAATAGACCATGGATGAGGCATTCTTCCTTGAGCACACTCCATTCAAGGTGATGACTAATTAGGAAAATCTCCAAAACCGAATTTTGCTTTCTTTAACTGCAACAGTGAAGATAATATAAATATAACTCAGCCGTATCAACTGATTCTGCTCCTGAAAATAAACTTCTAAGCATATGGTCACACGGTCAGGAAAGCCAATATATAGGAAGAACAATTCTCAAACAGCATGAGAACAGTCTGGAATTACATGCTAGGGCTCACACAAGTGGGTTTCCACAGCCATAATTTCATCAGATAAATTTTGGAGTTTGACAATCAATCAGACAGAAACACAAGGAGGATTTCCAGGAAGCGTTTACATTGTTCCACTCGTCTTTGGAGCGGTGGGATTCATTTCTAGTGGGGGAAGTAGGAATTTCCCTTTTGAAATGGGGCAGATTTCTTCGTTAAGCAAAATGAGATGGAAATAAAAGGGCTTGAATTGCATCAGCAAACACTGCTTACCACGGGGGAACTCTGCATCAAAATGCTCCACTGATTCTGGCCTGTAACATATGGACAAGATTAGCAAAGCTTTAACCCATCATTCCTGCCCTGATTTTTGAGAACAGAACCCATTGATCCACCTCTTGATGGTGATTCCCATGAATGGATTTGGTCCCACACTGCCCCAAATTCCTTTTTATTTTTCTGACGTTCTAATTTTTCAGCCAGGCTCCTGATATTTGTTAACACTCTTGTTTAACAAAAATGGAACAACAGCACCCCCTCCAAGATAAAGTGATTTTTTTTCTTCTGAGTTCTTTGAAAAGAAATATATTGAGTATATTTGATGCCTACAGAAGCCTTGCTCCCACTAAAAGGGAACTTGAGCAAGCCTGGATATTCCAACAATAATTTTGTAAATGTAAATGTTTCCTGATGCACCCCAAATCCAGACACTAACAATCTGTAACTGGAGTATCATAAAATTAAAAATGCAAAAACTGATTTGTGCTCAAAGGTATTCTCAAGAAAGGAATATTAAGTGAAGGTGATGTCATTGAGAATTTCCCCCTGTAGGGACGAATGTAAATGTTCTATGTGCTACAGAAACTCTGAATTACAGAAGGAAAATATGATGTTTAGAAACTATTTGCCAGAATTACAGAAAAGATATCAGCACTTCAACACTGTTAGGCTTCTTTACTCATAAATCATTGCAAGAAATTACACAAATGTCCAGTAACAGTCAGTAGAATGGGTAAATGTCAAAGTCATTTGTCACAAAATCCTCGCCACCATCACCACCTGTTTTTTAAAGGAAACAATAAGAAAACAACCCAGAATTTGCATAATGAAGCACTTTAAACATCTCTCTTTGCTTTTCATATTTCGTTGAAGATCAATTATATTATGATCAAATTGAGTCATAAATTTAGAATTTCTTAATTCACTCTTATTTTACAACTCCTTTATCCGGTTTATTCTGCAGAGCTGATATTTGTCAGTGAATTTTCACCTGCCTTTTTCTTCTAAACAAAGCACATACAAAGCTGGCATGACTAGGGAAGTTTTGACTGTCTCTGCACAAATCCATATTTGTTGTGGGAAGAATGCAGAGTGTATTTCAATACCACACCTGCTTGTTTAACTGTATTTTCTGGAAAACTACACAGAAAAAGAAGAAAAAAAAAAAAAAAAAAAAAAAAAAAAAAAAAAAAAAAAAAAAAGAAGAAGAAGAGTAAATCCTTGGAGAAGTCTGTTTGCTCAACCTCCCTTTCTGTTCTTTTGGTTTTCCTCCTGAGCCTGCAGTTGGCTGTGTATTTGGTGCTTCCACTGGGAAATGGAGAGCTCCAATCTCTATTTATTTAGGATCCACATTCTGTTTATCAGTAAAGCTCTTTGTGTACCTCCTTCCCCAGGTAAAGCAAGGCTGGTGCAATAATCATAGTATCTATCTAGTTGGGACTAGAGGATATTATAGATCCTTTCCAACCTAGTCCATTCTGAGATTCTGTGTCTCTGTGACTCTGTGATTTCGTGACTGTGTTATTTTGTGATTTTCTGACCCTGTGGTCACCACCCTGCAGTGTCTGGAGGTCACTGCTGCCACCAATCTCCTGGTGGAGCTGCTGCTGTGAGCCTTCCCAAACCTGCCCCAATCAGTCTGACTGGCAAAATTCCCCTGTGCCTGCTCTGTTTGATAACTTGGATCATGTAGCTGAGGAGGGCCCAGGTAAGGAAATCCAGCAGATCACACAGGATCACCTTCCACAAGGGAAATGTTGGTGTGGAGAGGAAGCAGCTTGCAGCTGGTGGGACTCCAGACAGAAGCACAGATCTGCATCAAGTGAGCCTGGATGCCCAGGGAAATGAATATTCTGCTTTATCCTTGCTCCAGAACACATCTGACTTCTGTCGGCTGCAGAACAGACAGCACTTGACCTGGCATTAAACTAAGTTTTTACAAACAGATGATAGTTGATTTAGCATAACCTCTGCGGAGGCAAAGTTACTCCTTCAAAAAAGTTCATAAATATGATCTGGCAGAGAACATTTCTATGAGTTCAGCAGAATGTCTTATCTGGACTCAGCATTTCTCTGGAAGCACAGTTAATATCCCATGGAAGTGCAATCTGAGTCCTTCAGACAGGCAAGGCTACACCCACTGCTAAATTACAGAGATTTTGAAATTAACTCCTCTGTCTTTGCAGAAATACAGCAGGGTAAAGAAAGTAAGTGATCCTTTTCTCAAGCTTTGCAGATGCATAAAAATGGTGCAGAGATTTAAAATAAATTTTAAAAATGGTAGAGGGTAAATGTATTGACATTATGTCCAATTTAGGTGACAATTAATACAGAATCTTTTTAACCATTTATTTACAGGGGCTTTCTAACCATTATTAGGCACAAACTGCTTCTTTCCTCAACATAGGTTACATACTATTTTTAATCTCTATATTAAATATTACCCAATTTTTCTATTGTACCCACAACATTCATTAGCAAAGCCATTTGCGGTTGGAAACAAAAATTATGTTTTTTGTGCTAATATTGTGCAAAAAGTAGAGGTGTTTACTGCAGCTGCTGTGCCTTGCATGTCCTCACAGTATTCTGATTTACTGTGTAATTTTTCTCAGAAGATCCCTTAGCGTAAGAGTAAGCAATTTTGCACCCTACCTATGTCATGTTTTGTTGAATCCACATCAAGATGCCAATGCCCTGCAGCACCTGGAAATGTGCACTGATCTTCTGCAATACCAGTTGGAGCTCTTCAAGACTAAAATTGATTTTTCTCAAAGTGGCATGTGAAGGTACAAAGTGTACCCAGTGATCCATAGCTCAAATGAGTGTAACAATACCAGTCTCAGTCGTTGAAGAAGCAGTAACTTTTTTAAGTCTTTGCAAGCAACAGTGCAAGAAAAACCAGAGTGCAGTGGAGAATTTATCTTGTAAAATGCCAGGCAGTCAAGTTGTTTTACTGCTGCTGCAGGCTATTGTCAGAGCTGCTAAGTAAATGGTAGGAATAGTTTTCTTTAATTGGAAAGAGCTGGGATACCATGGTGATGTGCTTTTTATAGCACCCCTACACAAACAGATAAACCGGGATTTCTGCAGATAAGCCAGGATCTCTAAACTCAGATTTCATCATGGCATGAGCTGAACCCTGCTCTGTGGTCGGCTGTGAAAGGCTCAAAAGCTCCCTTTGAGCACTGAAATTGCCTCTCCTGGTTCTCCCCACCACATCATCCTGGCTGGGAGGCTGAAAGGAAGGCAGGCAGGAGTTAATGCTCCTTTGCACATAGAGACCAACACAGCCTCATCCCTCCTCAGGGATTCCCTGGGAACTCTGCACTCCCCCAGGCAGCAGCACAGGATGTCCTGGAGGGGACAGTGACCAAGGCAGTGCCACCAGTGCCACCCTCTGCCAGGCCATGGTGCTTCCCCAGCATGGGGACCCAAGGAATGGCCTCAGGTTGATGCCTCAAGTTTTATTTTTCCTGTATCCCAGGTTCTGTGGTGCCCAGGGCTCAGCTCTGAGCTCACAGTCAGTGTCACTCAGCTCTGCACACAGCAGGGACACAAAACAAATCCTTCTCCTGCTGCACACCAAGGACAACTTTCAGCCCCAAAGCACAAACAAGGGTGGGCTGGAGGGAGGGACAAGAAGGATGGGACCTCACAGCCTGCAGCTGGAATGGGACAATTCAACCCCAATGTGCAAATGGACCAAAACTTACAAAAATGTAAGATCTAGTGACCCTTTGTCCATTTTTGTGATCATTTTGTGTCCATTTTGTGTCATTTTTTGACCATTTTGTGTCCATTTTGTGTCCATTTTGTGACAATTCTTAGTCCACCCTGGGTGTATCCCTGGCCAGGCTCTTGTCCTGCCCAAGGTGTGTCCTAAAGGGCTTTTAATAAATATCTACTTTATTCTCTGGCTTTATCCAGTCTCTGTTCCAGGTCAGCCTTCCAAGGTGTCAATGTGGGGTCTCACCTGCAGAGTCTGTGACCTGTCAGCCAAGAGAAAACTACGAAGCTTAAAGATAAAATATTATTTAACACATCCATAACTTCTTCTGGACTTGCACAGTTTCATTGGAAAGTATGAACACCAAAGTTTTTGCCACTGCAATGTCCCGAAATAAACACCTGAATATTAAAACAATTAAAGTTCCTACCTGTACTGGTTCCTGAAGAGTCCAGGTCTTTAAAAAGCCTGTTTATTTTTCATTAAATGTGTAGGAGAATTCTCACACGCCTAAGGAGAGGTGGCACCTCAGTGAATAAAAGAATTTCAACATTGCAACACCTGAGATAACAGATCTTTGCAGTTACAAGTGAAAAGTGACCTTTGCATTTTTAGTTCCTATTTTTTTTTTCTCATGGAATGTGATATTTCTGTCTTTTTTTCTCCTACTTCCAAGGAGAGACTGTAAAAAAGTTAGGGTTTGACCTTCTAGAACAGTTCTTAGAAGGCCATTCAAGGTGAACAGCTGCAGATGCTTGGCATTTTTAAAATTCAAATATAAACAAGGAAGCATACCTGAGGTCTTTCAGGTCCTGGATAAAATTCCAGCACGGGGGAAAGGACTTGGGGGTGATGTGGACAGGGAGCTGAACGTGAGCCAGTGGTCAGCTGCTCTTGAACCAAGTCAGAGGAACAATAATTCTCCTCTCACAGCACTCCACAGACCAATATCCAAATGTGCTTCCTTCCCTTTGCATCCATCTGATGGCGTTGAGAGATGGTCTCTCAGGAGCTGTGGTCAGTAACAAAGGGAATTGTTTCTCACCTACCTCACCTGCTCACAACTGGTTTTAAAGAACTGAGATTTAAGAGGAAAAATTTTATGAAATCTGAGGAAATGAGTGTCAGTCTTACAGACAGGGAAACTGCATAAACTGAGCCCAGCTTTGGAGGCTCAGGCTGTGTTAACACCAAGTTTGTGCTGCTCTGACAAAATTGTATGGAAATGAGCGTTGGTAAATTACAAAGATGGTTTCAGCTAAGATTTCATTTCTTTAAAACTTTAATGGCAGGTGTAGCTTTTAAATAACAGATTATGCTAATTATATCTCTTGCTTGCAGTCGCTTACCTTTTCAGATGATGCAGCTTTTGATAATGGCAATTTCAGTGTGGCTGTTGCAGGGAATGGCTCCAGTTGTGGGTGTGATTCCTGGTGTCCTTGAGGCTGTAACACCAAACACTTCCTGCTTCTGTTCACAGAAAGAGTAAATGAGGATTAGATTTCAGCACTTTGCCCCTGCTCTGGCTGAGATTAGTGCAAATTGAGCGGAGTTCAAGGGGGGTTGTGGTCGTGGAGGGAATTCTGTCACATCCCCAGGCTCAGATCCCTGGGATGGGGAGCACTGCCTTGGAAAAGGACCTGCCATGGCAACACCCAGGTGTTCCCGCATCCCAAAGGCAGAGATATTAATAGACTGGTTCACTTTCACTAAAAAGAGAGCTGGGAACGCCATCTTACTTTTAAATTATGGCTTGTTAGGCCTATTTCTTAATGTGATTAATGGCACATCACTGCTCCAAGCACGGGACATTCATCAGCAGATCCGTGTGCCCTCAGCACAGGTGTTGAGGGAATTCCAGGACGTTGCAACACAAAGTTCTGCTGTTTCCAGGAGGGTCTGAAATGACAAATCGCCCAAGAACAGAAACCATTACAATCTCGAAATAGGAATTAATTGGTGTGTGTTTAGTGAGACTTTGAGAGGATTCCATAAACCTGTAAGTGTAGGGCATGTGACTGTAGAGGTAAATATGAGCACAGGAAAAGCTAGATGGCGAGAAATAATTCAGATTTAAACGTTTTCCAGTGCAGAATGTGAGACAACAACAACAAAATAATCTTTCTTTGATGGTAGAAACTAGCTTTGGTCAAGGTTTTCTCCATGGAAGAAACATGCTCTGAATCTTGAGTTAACAATTTAGAGAGAGCTGACAGTCGTGTAGAATGCTGACCAAGGACATATTCTATATAAAATTAAAAAATAATACAAATTACTTCTCAGCATCTCTGTAATTAGAGCACGAAAGATCAGTTCTCAAAATCAGTCGCTAATTGCAAAAAATACCCAAAGAAATAACTGTCCACAGAGAATACTGCTGATAAAACTGAGAAGCAGACCAGGTGAGCCAAAGACCCCGAGGACAAAAGCCCTCAAAATCCTGAGAAAACTGGAAAATACCCTGAAATGCAAACAGAGGCAGGGAGTTTTGGTCCCTAAAATGTAAAGATGGCTGCGAAATTAGGTAATTAATTAGAAATAATGCAAGCAGATCTCATTACTTCTGGTAGCATCTGCACATCTCAGAACATTTTTGATCAAATATCATACTTCCACGTTTTTTTCTTGTTTTACCAGGAGTCATGAGTGACTTTTGTTTTCTGCCTACTTCTGTTCATTTTTTATCTTCCTTTTCTTCCCCAACCTTGATTGTCTGTCTTGCTCTGTTATTTCATCTTCTCTTTCATGTATACTGTAAATTCTCTGGAGTATTTGTTTCTTTGTTATAGGTCTGCAGAGAGCCCTGAATAATCCAGCCATGATCTAAAAATGAGGAGATCTAAGTGATAGCATGCAAATAAATGAATAAAATGTGTTTATTGCACTTACATCCTAATAGAAGTAGATGATTAATGGATATTAAACACCGATTTTATTAATTTAGAAAAAAAAAATAAAAGGGAAAATCTTGTTGGTAAGCAAATCTTTGAAAAAATATTTCTACCCAATCTGTTGTCGATGTCTTCAGAAAAACTTCCTGGTTCTGCCTTCAAAAGCAGAACTATTCTGAAAGAATGAAAAATTAGGGAAAAAAAAAAAAAAAAGAAGAAGAAGCTAATAATCTGTCCTGTCTATCAAAAGTAGGCCTGTGAATTATGCAGAGCTTTAGTGCCCTGACCACAGTGGAAGATTGAAGATTGACTCTGGAACTGAAATTAAAGAGGTGTTGCTGACAGAAAACCCCCCATTTTTCACAGACCCAATTCGTTCAGAACTGGCCATTATTAAATGGACATTCAAATGAGTTTATTGAAACATTCTGGGGCTGCTGAGGAGCTGCTGGTGGAGAGAACAACTGAGCCTGGTCCTTCTGAGCACTTCTGGGAGCCCCAGGTGGGTTTGTGGGGAGCCAGAGCCTGGCTGGACACCAGGACAGGGACAGAGCTGTCACCCTCCCTGGGCTGCAGCAGAGCACAGAGAATAACAACATGCAATTATTATATTTGTCAATTATAATAAATGATAATTTAATAATGAAATGTGTAATAACCACAACAACAACAATAATAATAATAATTTTAATAACTCTGCCATCCCATCCAGCAGGTCCCAGAACTCAGCTGAAACACAAAGCTTTGGCCAGCATCACCTCACTGTCCATGTGGTTTGTCTCCCATTTAAGGATATTTTGGTTTCCTGTATCCCTAAACATGGTTCAACCACAGGAAAAAAAAAATAAAATAAAACAATCCTGGAATTTGTAAAAGATGAAATTAAAAAAAAAAAAAAAAAAAAAAAAAGATAAGCAGCCAAATGAAGACTCTGAAGTGGACTCTGGGAGGTAGAGACTCTGGTTCTCCTCCACCACAGTGAAAATCATTCCAGGGCTTCCTCCAAACCCCATCAGTGTCCCAGCCCAACCCAGTGGGAGGATTTCTGTGAAATGTGATGTTTGCTGGATGACCTTGGGTTGCTGTTTGAGGAGAATGTTTGAGAATGGCTGATACTGTGCCAAAACTGTGCTGGAAGTGCTCTCCAAAGTGACATTTTATTTTTCATATCCATGCTGTTACTTCTGTGTGCTTCTAAACCTGACCTCCAAATTCATTCCCTTAAGAATGTCTAAAATAATGGCATTCCATTAAGAATAATAATTGTTAAAAGTTTCCATGGTTTGTTTTGTCTCCTTAAAAACTTACAAAGGTGAAATTTCATCCTTCATCTCACCTCTACCTCTGAGTTTTTTTCTGCTCTTTAGAAATCAACAATCTGCTAATAAAAGATACTTCACACAAGATGTGTTAAGTGGCGTTTTATGAATGATGTTTCATAGCAATGGATTACTCACAACACTCCAGCCATCTAAATCAGAATACATTTTAACAAAGAAGTGAAAGATCACCTTTTAGGAGTTATTAAAAAGTTTGCATTTAATTTTTGTCTATATTTCCATTTTCAGTTAAATCTTTCACTCTGTAAAATAAGAGTAAAATAAGAGTAAATCTGTACCTGCTTTGGACAAAGAAATTTTTTGTTGGCTTCAAGTCCATCACGAATTTTTTTATCTCTTCAAGGAACCACCCTCATGCAGGGAAAGGTGAAAGGATAATTAGCACGAATTTTTTTAAGGTTTCTACCTACGATAAATTGCTTTTGTCATTTGGGGAAAAAAAAAAAAAAAAAACAAAAAAAAAAAAAAAAAAAAAAAAAAAAAAAAAAACAAAAAAAAAAACACCTTCTTGAAACAGAATTTGGTTTACTTTTTTCTTCTCCTACTTAACTCTCCTTATCTCTTTTCAGCACTTCTATCTGTGCTGGTCAACCTCTGACCAAGAGATTGAGAAGAATTCAAGGACAGATGTGTTTGTCCCCTTGCTGTGACTGACCCTTTGGTTACAGGCTGTCTGCTCAAGCCTTTCTCTGACACTCCAGGAGCAGGACTGTGGGGACAGCATTGTCACTGCCTGCTCAACATCTGTGCCAGGAAAAGAGACTGCCTGGGAGATGAGCTAGGCATGAATCAGTTTTTATATCCCCATATAAAACAAATACGGAATAAATCAAATTATTGTTTAATATGCTTAATTATCTTTTAATGTGTCTCCAGTCACATAGCATATGTCCTGTAAAGGCACTCAGTTTGGTCCTGTGAACATGTCATGTACCTCTTAATGAAGAGAGATGGTACAACAAGTTCTCGCCAGAGTCACAATCCATGGAAAAAAAAAAAAAACAAGTTAGAATATAGATTCCTGCTCTAAAACCTGTGCTGGCAGAGGCATAGATCATTTTGAAAAGGGTGCATTGATTAGAAATTCCTTTCTCTGAAAACAGGGAATAATCCCTTTTTGCTGACTAATGTTTGTCAGAGGATCTTTGAGGCTGGGACCTCCTGAGCTCAGCTCCTCCCAGCCCTGCTCAGAGCAGCCCCAACTCAAAAGGTTCCAAGGGCATTGGGCCAATCTGGTTTTTATTTTCTCCAAAAATTCCCGTTCTCAGCCTGTCACAAGCCTATTGCACCACTTCAACTACAAAAAAGTTGATTTTCCTATTTAAATCTAAATTTAAATTATATTTCCTGCATGGTGGTTTATGCCTACTGCTGCTCATCCTGTCACTGGGCACCACTGACACCTGATTGTGGGTTTTTAAAAGGACTTCATTCTTATAATTGCTTATATTTAAAAAAAAAAAAAATCTGCAAAAAAATATTTTCAGTTCTGAAAAAATACAAAAGGTACTGCTTAATCCAAAGTGTCTTTTTACAGCTGAATCCCTGCTCTTGGTAGAACACTGCACTTTCAGAATGTGATAAGCACCTTTCAGTCATAAATCTAGCAGTATAAAAAGGACTTTGAAAACTGAAAGAAATTACAAAGATCATTTGTAAGCAATTTAATAGTATCTGCTGGGATGTAAACAAAAAATGGGATGTAATCCAAACGATTTTGTGGGCTAATATCACTGAGATGAGCAATTTTCTATTCAAGAGCACAGACTTAGTCATTAAAGTCTGGATTAAGGGTATCACTGGCTGATAGAGTTTCACTTTTCCTGCGTGTACTACAGCACAAATTCCTGCATCCACACATGCACTCACTCAGTTGGGCAACATTTAATTTCTCGAGCTCTCCATTTTTAACAAGTCTGAGAGAAGGAACCTGTTAAGTGTCTACAATATGTTCACCTTTCACAGTGCATAATAAAGTCAAACACAAGCTCTTACAGCTCCTTCATCTCAAACATCCTGGCAGAGAAATGAAACCCTTCACGGAGTGAACTCTCCTGCAGGTGGGGGATTGTGAAAGCCTTCTCACAGCTCAGGGAAGGAGCAGTTTCCCACTGCACATCCTGCCAGGGCCTCAAGTGCTCCAAAGATCACCTTCTTCAAGCATCAGGGTGAACGTTTTGCCACGTAAAACTAGATTTGTGCGCTGCACTCCTGGGCTCTGGCATTCAAATGATAATTTTCACTCTCTTCTTTGCTATTCTCAGGGAAATAACCAGCTCCATATGACTCATCATTTTGTGGGAGTTCAATGCCAAGCCTGCTTGCACACAAAAGAAAATTACATAATTATACTAAATTTCGCAAATCAAAAAACTTCTTTGTAATTGCCTTAAGATTATTTCATGTTCCGTTCTCAGAAGATGCTTCCCTGTGTAGCCATTTAGAAGGAACACTTATTACAAAAGTTAATTACACTTTCTTAAAGAATTAAATAGGCTCTTTTTGATCTTTTGGGGTTTTCTTGTTCCAAAGAATGTCTCTGTTACACACATGTCCGAATTTTGGGGTTTCGCTTCAGTTTTGCCCATATTTTTTGACAATCTGATTAAGGGAATGCCATTTTGTTTTCCTGTGCACGTATCTAATCAGTAAAACATATTTTAATGAAGTAGTATTGGGCAAAAAAAAAAAAAAATCCAAACACTCCATCACTATTGTCCTTAACAGTCTCTGTACTAATTTTAACTTCAGGAAAATACTTTAAAATTATAAAGGAAGGGAAAAAATACAGAAATATTTTAAATAACGCGTTATTTCAACATTCAGATGAAAATAGAGAAGACTTTCAAAACACCACTTAATTGGAGGAAGAAAATTGATTAAAAAATTAAAGCTTTTCCAATTTCTGACATATTTTTGTGGGGCTTCTTGGAGTCCAACACTGCCACTCCAGCAGCTATTTCTGACGTGTTCTTTCCCAACTTAGCCACAGTCTGTCACTTGAATCTCTAGGGAAAGTTATTGTCTAGGAGAACAGGACTGGTAAAGGGGAGAAAAGAGCAGAAAAATCCCTTTTAATTGCTGCTATATCTGTTTGGGGACTGAGCAGAAGCATCAAAAATCTCTCCTTATTTCCTCCTATAGAGTAGAACCAAACAAAAGTCTCAATTTGAACCCGGCTCTGCGTGGGTCCTGAGAATGTGCTTTACCAGAAGGAATTTCTGGGCTCCAGGCAAGTGGGGAGAGGCAATAAAGGACTTCTCATAATTTAATAACCGGTCACAGAGTTCTGTTTAGGCAATTCTAATGCTTCAGAAAATTGGATTTGGATGAGGTCTCTGCACCTTAATTCCCTCTCCCTTTGCATTTCCTGCAAAGGGCTGTCCCATAAAATAGAAAGGGCAGTTCCAGAGCTTTCCCCCAGCCTGCACTTCCAGGTGTTTTATTGCCTTTGTGAGCAGCAGGGCCAACTTGTGTTCAGCAGCTTGGGGCAGGAGCTGTGTGTTCTGACACCACCAGGGCTCCTCTCTCACCTCTGGCACCTTCTGCCTTTCCCTGAGACTCCCCACTGCAGCTCTCCCTGTTCCGTGTCCCAGAGCATAGGGAATTCCCAACCCAGGGCTCTTCTCCCTTCTGGGGAACAACTTTGAGACCTTCCAAAGGCACCTGATGGAGTCACAGCTCCGGAATTCCTCATGACTGCATTCTGCTCTCCTGGGGTGACTCGTGGGTGTTGTACCCCCCAGTTGTCTGCTCTGTTTGTGCTTTTTGTTAAATTCTCTGCCTTTAATAAAGGTAACCCCTGGTAAGTGACAGCTGTGTTAATTAACCAAAAAGGATGAATGAGATAAGAGAGGAGTTTAGCTGGTAAGGGGAGGATCATCACGGAGGAGGAACCTTGATGGGCGTGTTGTGGTTTGAAATGAAGTGAGAGGCTCTAAGTCAGAAATGCAATTTAATGAGAAGAAAAGGAAATAAAGTAAAATAAAGTAAAATAAAATAAAGTAAAATAAAATAAAATAAAATAAAATAAAATAAAATAAAATAAAATAAAATAAAATAAAAGCAACAATACAAAAAGAAAAACCACTGACAGAGTCAGAACACAACCTGATGAGGGTGATGGAAGCAGTCCAGGTGAGGTGCTCTTCCTGAAGCAGTGATCTCATAGAAAGGTCTGGTAGCTCCAGTCCTCTGGGAATCCAGTGGGTAAGGGCTGCTTCTACTGTCCCAAATCCCAGCTTATATCCAGGTGAGAATGCTTGGCTCCTCCCCATGGGCGGAGCATCTCCCAATGGGATGATGAGTCATCCAGGAGCTCCTTGATGGCCCATTAAAGAGAGATAACACCCGGAGGGAGTGATCTGTGAGTCATGCACAGGGCATTGATGGGCCATGGACTGAAGATGGTGATAGAACACATCCTGAACTACAGCCCAGGACAGGGTGTGAAGCAGGGACTCATGAAGCAAAAACTCATAAAGAAGAGATCCATGAAGCTGAGGCACATGAAGCAGGATCCAGGAGAGGGAGAATCCCTGCTGTGGGACCCGTTCTGAAAGCAGAGGGGGAGAAAGAAGAAGTGTGGAGTTTGTTTTGGAAACAGCATTGACTCCTTTGCATCCCTGCTCCTGGACTGTGCTCGTCTGAGGCATGGACAAGCCGTGGCACAGAAATCCTTTTTTGCTTTTAGTTAGTTTAGCCAGCTGAGGCACAGAAACTCCCTGGACTGTTTGTTCCTTTTCCTTGGGACTGCTTAAAGCTGTCCTGGACTGAAAACCCCAGAGGAGCCCCAGGAGCTGCACCTGCACTGGGGTCTGGAGCTGCAGAGCTCCATCCACAGCAGGGACTGTCTGAATTTACCATCTCACTCCAGAATGAGAGGTTTTATTCTTTCATATTATTCATTCTTGATGCTCGTGGGCACTTTGTTTGTTAAATGAATTGTTTTTTCCACTTTTCTCTGAGGAAGTTCTTTCCTGGACCTGTTGAGGAGAGGGCCTTTGGGGTTTGCTTCCCCTATTCAGGGGTTCTCTCACAAATTTGCCCCAAACCACCCACCCCAAATCCTCCCTTTAGCTCAAGTGTGCTGTTTTCTGAGCTCTGATACTTTGCTTTTAAACCCCCAGTGAAGCTGAAGAGAAAGGCAGGCAGGATTTGGTTCAGTGGTCTAAAACCGTGACATACAATGCAGCAATTGTTGAGGAAAGCCAGCGAAACCACCAGCAAAGACCTGGGCTGGAATACTGAATCAAAAGCTGCTGCAGTCCAATTACCAGGACAGCACTTAAGCTCCTGTTCTCCTTTATTCAAAGTGGTGTGGAATGAAAATATTTTGATGTGGAATCTGGGACTCATAAGCAAACGCCCAATATAAACCTTAGAATAACATTCCCCCTTTCTGAAAACTATGAAGTGGCTCCATTTTCATTTCTGTGGGGAATTAAAGGTTTCCAAAATGTTGTTATTCAGGAAAAAGAAATGTCAGTCAGTAGTGGAATTTGCTTTTCAGGCCCTAACGTAAATCTTACTCTTGGATTAGAGGAGTGACCTGAATCTTCCAGAAATTCTTACCTTTTTTTTTTTAATTAACACCTTCCAGCCATGTGAATTTTCATTTGTACTTGAAAGATATTACTAAACATTTGCAGTTCTCTAATTTATGATTAACAAACTGATCAGGAAACCCTAAAGGGAGATAAACCAGTCAGAAGGACTGACATTTGCAAGATAAAAGCAGTTTAACATGAGTTAAATATGAACTATTAAGCAGTAAGATTTTTGAGACTTCCAAAATCTTCTGGTGTTTAAAATTTAAAGCCAGAACAGAGAAGAATAATTAATAAGAGGAATAAAAGTGACATCTTGATGCATATGGGAAGAGTGGGTATAACTGTGCATACAAAAAACTGGTCTTGAATAAAGATCATCAGAACATGAATAAAATGAGAAGAATTATGTGAGAGAGAGTTAAGAGAGACAGACAAAAGGAAGTGAAAAAGGAGGACAGTGGAAGAGAAGGTAAATTGACATCATTTCCTGCTCAGCATTTCAATTCTTTTCCTTCAGCTCGTGGCAGCATCATAAAAATCAGCATTTTCTCTATCCCACCCATCCTAGTAAAGTTCCTGGTGTTTAGATCCGCTGCTAAGTTGACAGAGGGATTTTGTCAGTAATTTGCTTTGGTTGCTCTGCTTGCCAGCCTGTTGTGATGTGTATTCACACAGAACATATTTTGTTTGCCTACTGAGTGGGAGGAACAGCAAGGGGACACAGAAGTGGCGTGGACACACTGACCTGCCCTGGGAGCTTCCCAGAGCTGCTGTGACATGGGGGGACTCTGTGCTCTTCTCAGGGTGTGAAACCCCCTGTGTGGGCACACACAGCACCCCCCAATGTCACCTCTTTATGGGATCATCATGGAGGAGGAACCTTGATGGGCGTGAAGCAGGGACACATGAAGCAAAAACTCATAAAGCAGAGATCCATGAAGCTGAGGCTCATGGATTCAGGAGAGGGAGAATCCCTGCTGTGGGACCTGTTCTGAAAGCAGAGGGGGAGAAAGAAGAAGTGTGGAGTTTGTTTTGGAAACAGTATTGACTCCTTTGCATCCCTGCTCCTGGACTGTGCTGGTCTGAGGCATGGACAACCAGTGGCACAGAGACCTTCTTTGCTTTTAGTTAGTTTAGCCAGCTGAGGCAGAGAAGTTCCCTGGACTGTTTTTTCCTTTTCCTTGGGACTGTTTAAAGCTGTCCTGGACTGAAAACCCCAGAGGAGCCCCAGGAGCTGCACCTGCACTGGGGTCTGGAGCTGCAGAGCTCCATCCACAGCAGGGACTGTCTGAATTTACCATCTCACTCCAGAATGAGAGGTTTCATATTATTCATTCCTTATGCTTGTGGGTGCTTTGTTTGTTAAATGAATTGTTTTTTTCCACTTTTCTCTGAGGAAGTTCTTTCCTGGACCTGTTGAGGAGGGGGCCTTTGGGGTTTGCTGCAGCACAGCTCTCCCAGGATTCCTCCTGTGGAATGTGTGAGTGCTGAGAGCTGAGCTGGTGGCTGATAACACAACATTGGGAGACACTAAACCCTGCCTCTGTTATTTCTTTTTTTCTCCCAACCCACTCTCAGCTCTCAAGATGTTAAGATAGGGTTAATAATTTCTGTTGCCACAAAGCTGGGAATAGAACCTCAGCTTCACTGCAACCAGGATGTTGCTCCCATTGTTCCAACCAAATGAAGTATAACTCTGCCTGGGTAATTGGGGTGGGGGAGAAGGAGAAGATTGGGACGATTTGTACTTGGAAATAAAGCTATCCTTTACTAGGTCGGGTGAAACTGTACCTAATCATCATAAGATGAATATAATTGTAACGATTGTTGGTAGCTGAACATGATTATTATCTTAAACTAGAATTATGAGAATCACAAGGGAAGATATTTACCAAAATTCATGCTTGGGTGTATACAATAGAACAATGGAGGTTTAATGATTAACATAGAGTTGTGTAACAGATATATTGGGATTTTCTTGGACCCTTGTTGGAGTTGGATTTGGGTTTGTACCCCCGCTCCCAGAGCTCTCATCAATAAAGCACCCACGTAATCATTTCCCTGATTATGTGTTTTCCTCACTAACAAAGTCACTTGACTTCACTAAAAACCCACTGAACCTCCAAGGAAAAAAAAAGTCCAAAACAAAATAAGCAGACCTTCCCTAACAGACTCAGTCTCAGCAAGGATTTTGTCTGCTGCTCTGAAAATGCAAAAGCTAATAAAAGGTGGATATATGGGGGGTGACGTGCTTGAACAAATGAACAAAATGCATATTTCAGGTGTCTGTGTGTGTGAATAGTTCTCTTTCTACAGCAAGAGGACAAGGATGCCAAATTCTGATTTTAGGGGCACGTTATCAGCGGGAGGGTAATTACAGTGTTCATCCATGTTCACTGAGTGGATACCATGGAAAATTGCTTTCACACTCAACAGTAAATACATTAGACTTCAGTGAATTTAGTGAGTTATTTTTTTACTTTATTAGAATTTAGAATTTACAGTAGATTAGAAGTTAGTAAATAGACTAGAATTTAGTAAATAAATTAAGTTTGAAGTTAGTAAATGGATTGTATTAGGAGTTAGTGAAGCCATTTTTCATCAAGCTGGAATTGAGCAGTGTCATTTGACTTTCTCCTGTAGTTTTTTGCAGTCCTCTAGCAGCTGTTCTGTGTGGCAGGACAGGAAACAAACCCTGTTTTCCCTGGACACTTCTGGGCCTCCTGAAGCTGCCTGGCTCCCTTGGTTTCCAGTCATTGATAAAATTTACATCTGCTGTACCTGATTGTCTCTGATCGTTCTCTCCAGTGCTGGTGGTTTACCCTTTCCTTTTGAATTACTGCAGATGTTTGCTGATTATATGCAAACTGCAGCTGCCTTTTAAACAAGCTACAGATTTGTTCCAGAAGGTGCTGGACATCAGAAGAGAATTTCACTAGCAGCAGGTTTTTGAGATGATGAAGAGACAGAAAGCTAAGAAAAACTAATTTACTTTTTGTAGGAGGTAGAAGGGCTCTGTTCCTCTGGGCCTTTATTCCTGTGTATGCCTCTTTGCAAATGAAACTCACCACATGGACTGCATGAGGAAAAGCACCATGAATACTAAGTCAGCCCTGAGTTGAACAGGAATATAAAATGCATTGGTTCTAGTTAAAATCGATTTTTGCCTTGGAAGTAAGCATTGGATTCACTTTCTGTCTCTCTCCCCAAAACACTTTGGGCAGATGGAAAATACCACTGTAACTGCTGTATAGTGAAGTGGTAAATAAACAGCCAAGCAGCCCAGAAATCGTGTTGGGACTGTCAGGGAAACTCATTGTTTCCCTGCAAAAGGGGCAAAGCCTCTGAAATGAATTCACAGAGTCCTTCTGTGTTGATCCAAAAAAATGAGCAACTCTCTTTCCCTCCCTTCCCCTGTACTAACAAGGTATAACTGGAGCAGAGCAGTTTCCAGAACTTTAGAGTCCCTAGAACTATGGAATTATCAAAAGAAAAGAGAAGAAATGGAACATGAGCCAATCCTTTTATGTTCTGAGCAGAATTTTAAAAAACCTTTTTTATTTTCCTCTTCAAAAAAGGAAGCAAGGTCACAAAGGGTCACATGAAATTATAGAAACAAGGTTTTGTGTACTGCAGTAATAAACAGAGCAGCTGCTGGATTCTTCATGCTTCTCTTTAAATTAAGATAAAATAAACTACTGATCTGAGGGGTTTTTTTAGTAATTGCTGAATTTAGGTACTGATGAGTGCTGATGATTGCTGTGCATCCACAGGGGGACTCAGTGGATATTCAGAGGTGGGAAAAGCTGCAGCAAGAGATAGAATCATGGAATGGTTAAAGGTGGAGAAGCCCTGTAAGACCTTGGAGCCCATCAGAATGACCAATGCCACCACTGACCTGTCCCTGAGCATCTGAACATTCCCTGGACATTTCCAGGGATGGAGACTCCTCCAGTGCCTGGATATCCCTTCCAGGGCAGTAACCTTTGCTGAGGTCCAATCCATCCAGTCTGCATTGAGACTTTTTGCCCAGGCTGGTTTAGGTTGTTAAGACAGGGTTAATAATTTCTGTTACCACAGAAGCTGGGAATAGAGTCTCTGCTTCACTGCAACCAGGATGTTGCTTCCATTGTTCCAACCAAATCAAGAATAACTCTGCCTGGGTAATTGGGGTGGGGGAGAAGGAGAAGATTGGGACGGTTTGTACTTGGAAATAAAGCTGTCTTTTACTAGGTCTGGGTGAAGCTGTACCTAATCATCATAAGACAGATGATCGAATTGTAATGATTGTTGGTAGCTGAACATGGTTATTATCTCAAACTAGAATTATGAGAATCACAAGGGAAGATATTTACCAAAATTCATGCTTGGGTGTATACAATATATCAATGTAGGTTTAATGATTAACATAGAGTTGTGTAACAAAATGGTATAATACGGGGCCCCTTTTGGACCCTCGTTGGAGTTGGATTTGGGTTTGTACCCCAACTCCCAGAGCTCTCAATAAAGCACCTCATCATCATCCGTGATTATGCGTTTTCCTCGCTAACAAGGTAAGAAAAATATCCCCAGAGCTCCTGAGGGGTCTAAGAGGTTCCTGCGATATTGTGGGCCTGATATTTCTGAGTCTGAGAGATTTTAGCCTTCTAGCAGCTGCTAACTGCTTCCCAAGGAAAAATTTCTCAAGAAAACTCCTTCCCAAAACAATCTTGGCCAAAAACTCTCCTTTCTCAAAACAATCTTTCTGCAGGTGGCGTTTTGCTGTTTCTCTGGTTTAACCAATGGCATTAAAGAGGTGTCATTCCTATTCATCAATCATGGTAAGTCTGTATGGGAGCACCTTATAAAAGGTAGGAAGGATTAGACAATAAAGGCCTTCTTTTTGTACGCTCTTTGCCTTCTGAAATATTTGGAGTCTTCCTTTCGTGTCCTACAGCAACATGAGATCACAGATGGGTTTGTTCTAGAGTTGCAGATTTAGACTACACGCTGTGAATGAAAACATCTGGCTAAAATTCCCTTCATTCTCCTTAGGTGTGAGTTGTGGAGTGTAAGTAAAGAACTAAAAACAATAGTAAGGCATTGATAGTGAGGGGAAAAAAGAACTTACAAGATGAAAACTGATGGAGAGTTGTGCACACAACTCTGACTCAAAACCTGGAAAGAACATTCTCCAGCCCAAGAAAACTTGGGAAGAATATTCTCCAGCCCAAGGAATCACCTGCTGCTGTCAGGAGCTGCAGCTGAGAGCCCAGGGTGACTCTGGTGTGCATTAACACAGCAGGGGCTGTGCTGGCAAGGAATCCAGCGTGGTAAGAGGCTTCACTCAGCAGAAGCTGTCTCTTCTCCACCTCCCAGCTGTTTTCCTCCTTTGCTGTGGGTGTTGCAGGACTGCACAATCTGGTTTAAAGCACGGTAAAAGTCATTATCTGTCTATTGTAATTCCTATTTTCTTTTGTATTCTTTGTGAGGCGTCTGCAAATCCGTCCCCTGCTTCTCTGCAGCACTGTAAAAATCACTGATATGTGCCTTTAAAGATTAGCTCATATTTTCCTGAATTTGCATGCTAATGCTGATGAGCTGAGGAACTCTTCTGCTCAGTTTTGTATGTCTGCACTACTACAGGCATTTTTGCATTATGCCACACCACAGTTCCACCTTAATCTGCATTTCCCTTATTATCTAATCAAGCTGCAGCTAATAACTATAACAAACCCCTCATGCTCCTGCCTTCAGTGTCCTCCTGGTCCTTTATGTGAAATGCCACATTTTGCATATCTACACCAAACTCTCCCATAGTTGAATTCTGAACCTCAGAGCTTGTTGCTGTATAAAATGTCATTCTTCAGGCTTGAATACATTCTGATAAATACAGAGATTTCTCTTCCCAACTCCCCAAAATACATCCTTTTCTCAAAAAAAAACCTCTGAAGTTTTTTGTAAATTATTCCCTTTGTGGTCACACAAACTCTTTCTACACACAGAGAAACACTTGTTCAAACTAAGAATTAGCTGTCTGCTATTCTCTTCTCCCCCTGGATCTCAGACCTGTGCACACAAACCCCACAGTCCTACACTTTTTTTTTTTGGAGTGAAACTGATGTTTCCTCTATTTTGATGTGAGATATATCGGGAGAATAATGCCTCCAAGAAAGCTGGGTGAAACTGCTTTTAAAAGATTTGCTCTCTCAAGTCTGGATTTGCAGTTGGTGGATTTATATGGTTTTTTTTTTTCAAAATTGCTGGCACAGAAATGATCAGTTTGCTTTGCCTAGTTGAGCATGGTGAATATTGTCTCTTGGATAATTCTCCTGGGAAAAGATACAGGCATAATGAGACTTATTCATGTACATAAAGTATATGCAGTTAATATGGAGCCACAATTACCAGAAATTAAATTCTAAATGCTCCTGTAATAAAAGCACATCTATGAAAGCCTCAGAAAAGGCAGAAAGAGACCTCATAAAGGATAGGACAGTCATCTAATAATGGGAGTAAAGGAGAGCTGCTGGGGTGTGGGAATTGGGATGATCATAAAGCAGTGGCTCTGCCCATTCCTGTATTCAGATACTGTGTCTGTCACTGCAGCACCTGAGTGCCCCACACATCTTCTGGGACACTTGCAGAACCTCCTACATTCCTATGGAAAATAAATTCATAAACTACAGCTAAGCTGACAGTCTAAAGAACAGTTTTTAAAGCAAAATGAAAATGACAATCTGTAAGAATCTATTCAACCCATTCTCTGTCTATGAATTTACTCAGTTTTCAGTTTTTCACTAATTCCTTATACACAAACATGCTAAAAATACTCTTCCTTTGCAGAATAAAAGAGAAGATTTGCCTTCATATTTCACATTTGGGGACATCACTGCACTTGCTCCACTTGCATTTGGAAAATCAGAAATATAAAGCAGGGAACACTGATTTAAATCCTTTATGTGTATGACTAAATATGAAGAGAAAATATTTTCAGACTGTGCATGCAGCACTAATCTGGACCTGTTTAATTAATCACAGTCCTGTACACCATAATGATATCAACACAGACAAGAGAGAGGGTTCCAAATGGACCACCCTCCTCTCAGTTATTAAAGGAGACGGTCTTGAATTTGGATCCATCCTGCAAGGGTTTCACTCTGATGACAGCATTCAGAACTCTCTGAGTGCAGAACTGATGCACCCCAATAGCCACACCCCTCACCAGAGGGCAGAGCTCATCATCATCATCCTCCTCACCCACTCTGAGGAGCTCTGGTGCAGAGGGAGAGGCAGAAAAGTGTCTGAAAGTCTTCCCACTTGAAAGAGCAGCACATGGGATTAAACATCGGATTGAGCATTGTGCTTTCAGAAGCAGCCTGGAGAAGTCAGATACCTGAAAATCTTCATTTGTCACTCATCTTTTTCCAATTTGTTTTCACTTTGTTTTTGCTTAATGTTTCTTACCATCCTGGAAAGTCTGAGATCACGGCACCATTTTCATAACAGAAAACATTAAAATGGGTATTTTACCTTGAAAGTTCACTGTGTCACTGCTGGGACTTCTGATTCACTGCTGAAGGATCTACTTTAAGGTGTTAATAAAAGCCAAACAATGTTTCCTTAACCTAGAACATTTGAAAAAATATTTAGAGAATGCTTTAACAGAGGCTTCCAGTTCTACCTTCCCCCGGCTGAACTAAAATGTAGAAGTGATTTTCATAATCATAATTTGACACTTCCATTATTTATTGGCAATGAAAAAATAAAGGTGGAGGGAAAGCCCACAAATTTTTCTTGTGTTCATGTGTGCTCATTTCTTAACATGTAATATTAGAATACTACAAGGTTGTGCATTGAGTTCAGATGTTCGAACTTGACTTCAATCAAGCCATAATTGGGACAAAACACCCTTTTCCAAGTCACTTATTGTGTCCTAAAAGTGATAAATTATAGAAGGACGGGAAACCAGAACAAAGACAGGAAGGCTTCAGAGGAAACTGCCAGCCACCAGTTCCTACACACTTCCACCAGAGCAGCTCGTGTAGTGCTGATATGGAATTCAGAGCTAAATCTCAGATTTAAAGGAGGTCACACACCCCATGACAGATTTCTTGTAGAACAATCTTGATAATTTATTCATCAAGATGGTATCAGCTAGGATACGACAGTGGGGAAGGGAAGCAGAAAGGATGAGGAAAGATGTGGGAGAATCAGAATATGCTGTACAGTTGTCAGAACAGGGGGAGAACACTACTAATAAAGCAAAATCAAAAATTAGAATTAAAAGAGGATAAAATAATAGAGTAAAGGAACCTCATACATGACATTAGGTCTGTATAGTAATTACAGTGTCGAAAACAGGAGTGGAAGCAAAAAGCACTGGAGTTGGAAAAACAATACAAAAAAAAAGTAATAAAGTGAACTCTATAACTGTGATTGAAGGACACACAGAAATAAGCACAAAATTATGGAGACCACATCCATTTAGGACAAAAGCACTTGAGAAAATCTTCAGTAATACAGAGGCAGGGGAAGGAAAAGTGTCATGTCATTTACATAAAAGTGTTGAATGAAATATCAAATGAGAGGAATTTGCAGTAAAAAAACATTTGCAGGAGCTAAACAAAGATGAAGAATGAAGACAAATAATGAGTTCAGTATAAATAAGGGATAAATTAATAGAATTCTACTACAAAACAGGAAATTGAACAATGCCTCAGAAATCAACAGAAATAAACTACAGTGTATTGATAGCAGAGAGAAAATTCTTAGGGTCACAAAGAATTAGAAGGCTACTAAAAATTAATTAAGGTACCATTGTCATTGTGGAAACAGCAAATTAATTGCAGACTGACAAAAATTGTGGCATTGCAGCTTTGTTGTACTCCATCTCCCCAGTTATAAAATTGGGTAAAATGAGTTATTAAAATAAAGTTTGTGGCTCTCAATAACAACTCCCTTGCTCACCTTCAGCTAGTCATGACAACGAGTTCAGCTCCCAGGTAGGCTTAAGGTCAGTATGGGGAGCCAGGACTGCACAGCTTCCTTCCTAGAGAAATTGCATCAAAAGTGGTTAAATGTGACTGTTACCTGCTCAAGTTCTGTATAAAACTAATCTGTTAAATATCTGTTAAATACAGATTGGGAAAAAAAAAAAAAAAGTATAAGTTTGAGAAAAATCTTTCTGATTTCTTGGGGTTTTTTGGGGGGATTTTTTTTTTTTTTTGGTGGGTGTGTGTGGATGGGTTTTGGGGTGGGTTTTTTTGTTTGTTTTTTGTTTTCTTGGTGGGGTTTTTTGCTGGTTTTTTGTTTGGTTGGTTTTTTTATGGTTTTTGGTTGTTGGGTTTTTGGTTTTTTGGGGAGTTTTTTTGGTGGTGTTTTTTTTTTTTTTTTTTTTTTTTTCAGAAATTGGCTGCTTACAACAAAGACTCAAACATTTCTAAGTCCCAGGACTCTGGAGATTGATGCTGTTTCTGTCTGGGTGGATTTCAACAGCCATCGAGAGAAGACAGACACTAATTCATCTCTGGTTCCTCCTGCCTCCCTCACAAGTCTGTCTTCTGAGTTCATCACACTTGGCTGCAGGGTCTGGGAAGCAACAAACGAGGAACTTCAGCTCTGGCACGGATGCTGGAAACACCTGAGCTGTTACACACCCACACCGAGCGCTGCAGAAACTCTCCTCCATCGTGGGCACCAATTAGAAAGGTGACTAATTGAGTTAGCAAGGGAAAACCAAAGGCTGAGGGAAGGAGGAAAGGTCAGAGCTCTGTCAGCCTCGGAGGTGCCCCAGGTTGTCACCTTTAGTGGCAGCACATGCTTTTCCTCCTGGCAGGGAAAATAAAATCCTTCAGCTCTACTCACAAGAAATGTTGGCGTTAAAATTACCAAGAAAAAGAGAATAGATTCAAATGAAAACTTTTTGACAGAAGACCAACTGGAGAAGCTTTCCTTAGCGCATACAAGTAAACTCTTCATTAGCAAAAAAAGTGGTTTCAGTGTAGTTCTTTGTTCCTAAAATTAGCCTGTTCCTTAGCTCCACATCCAAAGGTAAAACTCTGGAGATGCACGGCAGGGAAATGAGGTTGTGACCCCTGGCAGAGGACACCAGCAGGGAAACAAAATCTGCTTCACACAGAGGTACAACAAACCTTGGGCAGGATTTTTAGGAACCTCTGCAGAAAGGAACTCCATCCTGTATTTTCCCTCGCACAGCTGTCCATCCTGTGCTTGGCACATCCTTTTATCCTTCCCACAGCCCTGGGTGAGCAGCGCTGTGCTGCAGGTCACACAGAGAAAAGGGAGAGCACCAGAGCCCACAACTATCACAATTCTTCGTTTGATCAGGGCAAAAAATCCCCTTCAGGAGGAGGCAGAGGCTGCAGCAGCGTGTCTCCTCACTGCCTGCTTGTATTTTGCAGTGGTATCAGAAGAAAACATGAAAGAAACAAAGACAATTCTTAGCTGCAGGGATTAGGGCGGTGTAATTGCTCAAGAGACGCTCCTCAGAGGCTGGGGGAGTCAGTGATCTAAATCACTCAGCACATCCGAAATTCCTGGGGAATTCCAGCCCAGGTGCTTCCGCACTTCTTGTTATTTGAAGTTTTGTACTGATAATGGGAAGGCACTGTAAAGCTGGAGATGAGAGATGAAATCAAAACTTCTGTGAGAAATCAAAACGTCTAAGCTCAACTCTTTCTAAGAGACGCACCTGAGTATTCTCAAATAAAATTAGCACATAACAAGAACACCACCCAAGTCTCCGGCCAATCTGGACAAGATGGGCAGCTCTGTTTAGATAACAGGGTTTGAGACACATGAATTGGATTAGTGGAGCACAAATGTTCAGCATGGGTTCGGGCATCCTGACAGCTGTGATGGTTCACTCTGCTGCCTGCTAACCCCCAAAATGTTCCTGTGCTTGGAGAAAGAGGAGTCAGGCTGCAGGCAGCAGGTGCCAGGGATTGTGTGGGTAGGGAAAGGAGAAATGCCTGAGCTTGGATGTTATTAAATTTGCCAATCCACGTTCTGCTTCTCCCACTGCATCGAGGCCAGCTCTGCTGCAGAAGCAGTCAGGTGTCGAAATCCTGGCCAAGCAAGCAGCAGGAATACAAACAGGGAGAGGCCAGGCTGCTGGGTGGCTGATTTCCATCCAGTTAAACCTCTGGGATTGCTGGAATTCCCGGTGGAGTGCAATGGCCTGTTTGAACATGGTTGGTCAGCTAATGGGACAATCCTCTGGTCCCCCTGGCATTGAGGACTGTGCTGCATTCCCAATCTCCCAGAGTTTTCTGCCCTGGGGCAAAGAAAATGAAAGCACATCAGGGAATGAGCTCCTTGAGTTCTCCTGCAAATATCAGCAATCATGAATTCTCAACAAAACAAAAAAAAAACCTCCCTGTTTCCGTGCAATCTGCTTTTCCAGCTAAAAACTTCCTCTCCTATAAAACAACCCCAGAAATCCATAGCTGATCCTGTGAAATCTGTGTTTTCTGTTAGAAAGTTGCTCTCCCAGGAACAGGTTCAGTGGAAGTCCCTCTGTTTCAGTTCCATTTCCCAGGATGGGGCACAGTGGGAAGTTATGACTGAGGAGTGCTGCACCAATGGATTCATCCAGATATTTTACCTGCACAAAGGACCTAAAATACACTTGGATTGTGGTTTTTTTATTTTTCTGAAATTGAAAAATATTTCATTTGCACTGAAACCAATCATCCTAAATAGCAGTGCAAATCAGTCATCCTGAATAACAGTGCAAAATAAGCTTATTTACTATTACATTAAGCAACAATTTTGCACCTTGTTGAGTAGGACTCCAGTTTTCATTTTTTCCTGACAGGTTGAAATTATTTTCTGGGTTGATAGACAAGAACTCACCAGAAGCCCTGTAATTTAATTCATCTTTTTTGGTTCTCCATTAAATATCCAAAATATGCATGTTGCTCTAACCTTGCAATAACTCACAACTCCGGCTGTAATAGGTCTCCAACATTTCCCTAAAATAATAATGACCAATAGGGAGAAAATATACTTTGGCTTCAAAATCCAAAGGATTGAAGACTCTTCAGAAGAATCCAAGATTCCCAGATTTTTCAACATTTAGGCCCCCTGAAATCTTTTTCTAGGTTTTCAAAATAATCAATCTGCAAGCAAAGGAAGTGATTTTCTCTGTACCTTTCCTCCATTTTTATCTATAGTTTTACAATACCTTCTCTGCTTCTTTATTGTAACTATGAATAGATCTGCGCAGATGATCACTTGGAGCTGGCTCATACAGAAAGAGGTTTTATTGAATTAACGAGATTATGGGGCTTTGCTGTGGAATATTTGTAGTAATTAGACTTAATACAAGAATTCTCCCAGCTGATTAGAGGTGAGAAAGGCATCATATAATTAAGACCTGCATAACTGGCAGGACTTTTTAGCTGCTCACTCAGACATCCACAGACATCCAGGAGATCACACTGGCTCCTCAGCAGCCTGGTTGTGAACACCTTATTGCAAGAAGAAGAAGAAGAGAGATAAATAATTTGCATTTCTTATCAAGAAAGATATAATTCCAAACATTTTTTGGCCTTGTCACCCAATTTAGCAAAAGAAGAGAATTGATCCACACAACGCTTTTGGTATCACCACCAAAGAGTCTCTTCATCAGTAAATGCAGAGGACAGCTGGCACTTAATTGCTGACAAATCCTTGCTGATTTTTAACTGGAATCTGTATGAAGCCTTATCAATTGGAGCTATTGATGAGCTGCTGCTGGATTTGTATCCTGGAGGGCTGAACATGCAGAGCACCACGAGCTGTGCAGGAATGAGCTGTCACCTGCCAGTGATTCCAGTTGTTAT
This sequence comes from Sylvia atricapilla, assembly GCF_009819655.1. Lineage (NCBI taxonomy): Eukaryota > Metazoa > Chordata > Aves > Passeriformes > Sylviidae > Sylvia > Sylvia atricapilla. The sequence goes on from NC_089174.1 coordinate 1,681,897, forward strand.
TTACTGCATCAGTGTCACTGCAGGACTGGCCCCTCTCCCTTTGCAGGTCCATATTGAAGTTTGGGGAAGAAACTTGGGATTGCCCAATTAATTAGGTGAAAAGAGAGACATGATTATGGATGCTAAAAATGCATAGATTACTTTATGTGCCATCAGTCACTCCTGTGCCAGTTTTTGAGACTGCATGGACTGGCTTGAGCAACGTGAAACCAAATATTTAAACTCTTCCACTAAAATTTATAGACAAAATATCTTTTTTTTTTTCATAATATTGATTCAGTTCCACCTATTTTTACACGTAGCATAAGTATCCCCAAAGCACAAAATTCCAAGATCTGCGTTCAGCTCTGGAGGTATCAAAATAGAAAAGCTTTTCTTAGATCTCCAGTTGCTACTGACAGTGAGTCCTTTCAGCTACAGGGTACAGACAGGAGCTCCAAAATAAGCTTTGAGCTTCCTCCTTAGCAAGATCTGTGACTTTTAGAGCAAGGTGAGAGTTCTGCTCAGTAGACTGTAATTTTGGCTTGTGAGATACAGAGATGCAAGTTGTGCTATGAGGCATCTAGTTAACCAAAAACCATCTCAAACGACAATGACAGTTACCCAGAAAAAGGTAAATCACGCTCATTTATGCTGGAATGGGTGGATTAAAATGCCCTCAAATGCTGTTTATTTTAACAAAGAAACGAGTATTTGGAATTAAAAACAAAGCACAAAAAAACCTCCAACCAATCAACTGAAAAAAACCAACTCCAACCAAAAAAAAGCAAATCCAATAAATCTGTCTCTTTGGCTTCCTTTCGAACACAATAATAGCTATTTTTTCACAGAGGTATGGTGTTTACTAAGAAATCTGCTCCTAGGGTAAGCTATTATTACTTCAGCAGTCTCCAGGCTCCAAAAGGAATGAAAATAGTTTCAAAAATGCAAGGCATCCCTGGACTGGAGGAATGGATGATGAATTTGTGCCACTCACAGCACCTTGGTGGCTGTTTGCTTTTCATCAGCAGCTGAAGAGCCTCAGCAGCCACCTGGAAGCAGGACCAGGCTGAGGCAGGAGAGGCAAACCTGGGAGTGGGGGACATCCATTATTCATCTGCAGTAATTTGTGGCCTGGCAAGAGCTGACGAATCCAATCTTGAGAGCATTTTGTGGCGGGTTAAGGAATCTACAAGGGAAAACTGGCGAAAATATTTGCTCCTGTTCTAGAAATAAGCCGAAGTCCTCACTGTAAATCCACCCTCTCTGACGACCTGAGTTCAACAGGCAGCGGTCAGCACCTCCCTAAGAGCTGGGACATGGAATATTGAAGCTATGGCAAGGGTCAGGTTGTGCAGAAGCAGCAGCAGAAGTGGAAGGCAGAGTCTCTGACTCACTGCAGGGTCTGGAGCATCCTGAAAGGTCTTCCACAGTCCCCAAAAATGGGAGGGGACAGTGCAGGGCAAGAAAACAAAGATTGTTCAGTAATAAGAGAACAAAGACCCCGTGGTTAAGAACAACAAGGAGCAAGGAGTATTGAGTCAAGGCAGGAGAAGGTCTGACACAATCCCCAGCTCACCTCCAGCACAGCAAAGTCACATTTATTGGGGCAGAGAACACCCCACGAGCTGCTGTGATCACCTGAGATGGTCTAAATTGGCTTGAACTGCAAATCTTTGGGATCATGGCTTGGGCATTCCCTGCCTTTCGGAGAAGCTGAACCATCAACAGCACAAACACAGCAAATTCAGCCACTGCTTCTGCCTTTCTCCCTGCATCCTAAAAATCTGGCTACCACAGGAAGGTTTTTCCCAACAAATGGAATTTGTGTGCTGGTTAATTCACTTGGGAGCAGGCAGAATTTCTGCTTCATCCAGTGAAGCAGAAAGGAGCAAGCCAATCTCAATTTTCTCTTTCTTTTCTGTGTCATAAGGCTAAAAATAGCATGAATACTGTTCATAATAAAGATCTGCATTTATTGATTTTCAGAGTGGCGTGATGGTAACTAAATGTAAAAGTTTTGTTCATAAACACTGACTTGTCAAGCAAGAGAACAAATCTTTTTAAAGAAGAAATTAATCACTCTCATTATTATAAAGTCTAATAAAATAAAAACTCATTTCACTGTTACTCCAACCCCTTATTATGAGCTACAATTTATACTATATTGCAAATCCTCCTAAAGGTAATAAACTTGACATTGAAAAAATTAATACACAATCTAATTACATTTAATTTGATTGAATTAGAATGGATTTTTTTTTCCTGTAATCTCATTTAATTCCAAACATTTGTAAAACACCAAAATTATTAACAAGGCCTAAAAACCCCACGTCTAAAGTCATAGATTTGAGCAAATGTCTACCTTCCTCTCCAACACAGGAGATGAGAATGGAAATCTTGTGTTCTGAGCCAAATTCTGCCACAGGCAGACACTTTTTCTGTTCTGACCTCAGACTGTGTTCTTGAGATCCACAATTTTAAAGGCAGACAAGAAATGGGGCACAGGGAATGCAGAGTATTTCTACAAGTCACTATTTCTCTGAAACCATACAGTAATCTCATTGCTGCTTCTCTGCAAATGAAAAAGAGTCTCGCTCCTTGTCTCATCACATTTACCCCGAAAGAATTCCTGATTCCCAGGAGTGAAACTTTTCCCTTTTCAGGAAAGGAGCTTTGTTCTGGCACGAACCTGGGCCAGGTGTCCCACCCATTGCTGACATCCCTGATCCTGATTTATGTGGAATGGGACAGCCACGCTCTGCACTGCCCAGCTAAGGAGTTAAATCTTCCACCTGACGGAGAAAATCTGCTTTGAACCAGCTCCTCTTGTGTGTTTTTCACAGGGTGTAATTTAGGAGAGCTGAAAACCCCAGGTACTCAAACTCAGCGCTTTCAACAGGAGGAGGTTTTTAAATGCTGCTTTCTTCTCTCTTTTCCAAGGCTGTTTTTTCTCTCCTTTTCCCCCAGAGCTGGCTCTGTGAGCTCTCTGGTGGTTATTCCCCACACGGATCTGTAGGCAAATCCGCGGACGGCTGGGACAAGGAATTCTGCCAATCTGGATATTCTAGAACATGTGGGTTTATTGCAAGGGCCCTGGGTAAAAGGGCCCTGCCTTCAGCCACCAGCCTGGGCTGGAGGGGAGTCCCAAAGAGAGAGGGAGAGAGAACAGCAGGGGGAGAGCTGAGAGAGAGCAAAGGGCAGGGGAGAGAGCAGGAGAGAGCAAGAGCAGGGGGAAGAGGAAGGGTGAGAGTTAAGAGGAGAGGTAAGAGTAAGAGTTAAGAGCTAAGAGTTAAGAGAGCGAGATCCTTGTTACAATCTATTATATCTCCTTTTGTGATGAATATTCTAATTTTCAGTGACCAACCAACACAAGACACAAAATCCTATAGAATCTACACACAGCCTGTAAGAACTGCTATATCACCATACTGTGTTATATTTTAAACTCTAAAAACTACTCTTTAGACTTCTGTTTTGCTACATTGACCTTTGGATCCCTCAGCCAGCAGAAAGGGATTGTTCAATCCAAAGGGATTCTCCTTCAGCTAGACCATTGTTTTCAGGTTCTACAGTAACTAAGACTCAGTATCCTACAACTCAAAGTCAGCTTTCATTTCTATCCCAATTAAAGGTTTCATATTTTCAGAATCTTTTGCTAAGCAAAATATTGATAAGGTTTCCCTGATTCATATTCCCCACAGGGATCCCTCTGGGGAGATTCGATGGTCCCTTCTCCTGGCGCTTTTCCGATCGCGCCTTCCGACTCCGCGCCAGGGAGAGGAGCTTCCCTCCTGCCAAACCTCCTGCACAGCTCCCAGCAGTGAGATGAGATGGCACCAATTATTACCCTCTGTTGTTGACCTCCAGGTAGGTTTTCCAGCTGCCAATTCCTTGTTCCCCTGCAGGTCAGGGAGTTTTGTTTGCTCTGAATGAAAAGCTGGGTGATGCGTCCTGGACATCTCCAAGATTGGGTGAAGCATCTTGAGCAGAACTTTCTGAGCAAAGCTCTCCTTTCCTTGCCTTTCTTCCCATCTTGGTGTGCTGCAGAACTGGTTTTAAAACATCCCTACCACACTGGGACTGAAAGAAAAGAAAATTTTTTTCTGAGAAAGAAGAGCCGCCATTTATACGCGACGTATAAAAATGAGTTCTACACAGAAAATGTTTAGGCAGATTTTTAAAATTAACACCTTAGGCTTTCTTAAAGATAGATTCACTTCAGTGACTCTGTGTATCATGGTTTTTGGAGATTTTTTTCTGTGCTGTGAGATAATCTTGGTTTGTGTAGCAAAAACATTATGATTTCACATTTAGCAGCATAGCAATTGCCTTCTGTTCAGATTCATGCTTCTCTGTAAGATTCCTTCCACTGAGCAGTAGTTTGTTATCAGAACAGGAAAATGCATTCTGCGAGCAAACTGAGCCCTGCCATCACAAGCTGGGATGAGTTTGTATTGACAACATGTCAGGACCTAAAGAAATTTTAAGTTTGCGTTTGGCGTTTACTAAATCAGATTGTGGCAATCAGCTGAGATCATATCTGAGTGATTTTACAGTTTTGTTCTGTGATTGTTAGAATTTTGCAACTTGAATTTACATGTGAGCAACCTCCAGGAAACCAAAGCCTTAAAGTGCTTGCACAAAAAATCCTCAATACCTTTGCTCGAGCAAAATTGTGTATGCAAAATTAAATTCTGAATGTGTTAACAAGGTTATATCACTTACTGATTGAGTTTATTGGCAAAATGGAAAAAATACAGTTAATATTTACTTTGTGTTAGAATGGTATTCAACATCATGTTGCAATTTGAAAAAAATGGATGAAAATCTGAGAGAAATCTCAAAATCTTAATAATGTGGAGCTATTAAAAGTTTTCCATATTAATATTCAAGAGATAATTCAATAATATTAAAATAGATCCCAAAACAAAATAAAAGCACACAGAAAGCTGGATGAACCAAAATACCTTCTGAAGAGCAAATATTTAAACATTATCAGCTTTCAAATAAAAATATAAATATCCAGCTTGATTTCGTTAGTTTTAAAAATGAGCATTCCTGTTTCGAGGGAATTGCTTTTTCTGTAAATGACTTGGTTTTTTTAAAAAAGTTTTGAACAGTTCTATGCAGAAGGTTGACACTTGTGTCTATATATTCTTGATCACAACTGTGATACGTGTATATAAAATTGTGAATTCTATCGTATCTGAGTCAAATTTGGAATCTTACTTAACCTATATAATTAAAAAAGAGCTCCATCCTGAGGTTCTCCTCTTTGGATGGCATTTCTGTAGTTACTATTTAACATTATTTCAGTTTTAAGGATGGCCTTCAAACATTCTGCTTCACTTTTAAGAATGAAAAAAAAAAAAAAAAAAAAAAAAACCTCTAAACCATATCAGCTGATGATTGCTCAAAAAATAAATTTTCGTCTTTCTAATCTTTAAGACAAGAGGTAAAACTCAAATGGCGCTTTCCAGCAACACAAACCCATTTCAAACTTTGGCAATCTTACCAGAAAACACAGATCATATTAAAAACAACATCCTATTTCCACAGATTTCAGAAGCAGCAGAGTAATTCATTACAAGGGAAGCTAAACATAAAGCTTGTGCTAAACTCTATGCATTAAAACTGCATTCTGGAAGCAAAGCCTTCAGAAGCTGGAGCTGTGCTTGGGAACCAGCAAAGAACGAGGGATGCAAACCTTTCAGGAATGCTCCTGCCCTGCAGTCTGGAGGTGCCAGAGCCAGAATTCCCCAGACATTTGTCCCTCTGCATCACCACACGATGATGAGCAGCTCCTTCAGCACCTTCCCACAGGGATATTTGAGCACCCAGACATTTAAAAACAGATGGGAAGGGGGAGAGGCAAAAGTCCTAGTGTGATCAAAATAGTAATTTTTTTTTTCTTTTTTTTTTTCCTTAGGAGTTTCAAGGGTTCTGAACAATCCCTCTCCAGGTTGGACCTAATGGGCTTGAAATGATCCCCAGCACCAGGCTGGGAAATAAACACATTTTTGGGCTGCACATTGGGATGCACAGTGAGGGGCTGAGCTGCACTGAGGAGAAAAATCACAGCCTCAATGAGTTTGCATTTGAGGTTTTATTTATTTTCAATGTAACCTTTACATATTACAAACTCTTCTGTGGGTGGCAAGCAGCTCGCTTAAGACGTTTCTTTTACTTGAAAGAAAAAGCCTTAAACCAAATACCAGCAAAGTGATTCTTTGATTTATTTGCAGCAATGCACCAGCAGTATATAAGGGGTGCAAAGAATGCACTGCTTTTCCCAACTCATAATCTTTCACAATATTCAAATGTTGTTTAACAACAAACAAATAAAAGGAACACTTAATATGAAAGCAGCTACTGAAGTGATAAACTTGATGCTATAACTGAAGAATATTTTTAACTCTTCTTTTTATTTGTCCATTTTCTTATCTACACCACAATGGCATTATGACCATCTGCAGTAGGGTGGGAATGGGAAAATGCAGCAATGAATGAACGAAAATTAAAATAATTAGCATGCACATGCTATCTCTGCCATTCCTATATAAACCATATCCATTTTTGCTGTGTGCTGGTACTTATTTAATGCTGAATATGCAGTTTGCAAAAGTGGCTGTTGCTGAAGTTCATCCTTTGGAGTGTCCAAGCTTACTGATTGCCAGAGAGGTAAATGCAATAGTTTGACAAATCCCCCCAAACTGCTGAAAGAATCTACTCAGCAATGTCTAATCATTGTTTCAATGTCACTTATGCAGGTTTTCAAGAAAAGGATCATGACAAGGGAGTGTCTCACTGCTTCCTCCCAACTCTAATGGCATTCTATTATAAAAAAAAAAAAAAATTACATCAGCATCCATCTTTAAAGCATCACTCCCTGGCTTGATCTTTAATTTGATTAGTTTGAAATCCCAAAGGCTTAAACTGAATCCTGTACTTTTGCAGAAGCAAAGCGCTGCCTGATTGCTGCATTAAACACAGATGCTGCTGACTTGCACAAAGATCCTGAAATCACGTTTTGTTTTCCTCGTTCAGAAATTAGTGTGATCTTTAAACAGCTGCCTTGTTGAGTCCACAGGTAGCTGCACCTTATTTGGAGAGAAATAATTCCTATATATAGCATCCATATGTTTCCTTCCTTTCGGAGGCTTGGTGGAAATTAGGTAAACAAACAAACAAACAAAAAATCCTGCTCCAAGCTGCAATGTCTAGGGCAGGCTCTGCTTCTGTAGAGATGCCAGGAGGAATTCTGTGGGCACCGCATCAATCCAACAGCAGCACGAAGGTGGTAACTGGGGTCAGAAGTCTTTCCATTTACCTGGTGTTCAAGCCAATAAGCGTTTGGCTGCATTTAAATCCTGACACCTGGGGAAGAACCTGCAATACTGGGGCCTTCAGGTGGGAGTTCAGCCTCCCAGTGTGCTCCCAGATGGGCACTGAAAATGTCGTAATGAATCGAAGCAAGACTTTTTACCCGATTCACATCTGCATTACAAAAGCAACAATAGCTCCCAGCCTGTGAACAACAAGCATTTGAAGAAATGGGGTCAGGAATCTTATCATCCTGAGTTAGAGAGCACCTTCTCTATTTTTCTCAGCATATTGCCACACGTGCTGCCAGATAGTATTTATTTCATTCTTACACAAGTACAAAAGAGGCTCCTATCAAATCCCTGCTCTTCAAGCTTCAGCTTCCACAGCATTTGATTTCGTTTCTTGCATTACCTCTTTACAATTTTTGCTCGATTTGATTCTTATATTTGTGCCTTGTCAGAATACTATAAAAATCTCTTTAGTTTGTGATACAGGCAAAAACCACTTTGATGCCTCTGATGTTCAGTCCCAGTTTAATTCATAAGTGATAAGTTAGAAGGTTTAATCTCAGTGCCCACATGCCACATCTCAGAACCAGATCACACTTTGGCAGGAGGGACAGGCTCAGCTTAGCAGAGCCCTGGATTGACAGACTGCAACGGGTCTGGGAGATGCTCCTGGGGAAAGCTGATTCATCTTTTATCACGGGGGAAATATTCATGCTTCAGTTATCTCCAATGGAAAACCAGCATTTTCAAATCAAAGGATTCTTATGGACAGCTATGAAATCAGATTTTTCTTGGAGTCACTGCTCTGTGTGTAAGAATCGTTTTTACCTGAGCCAGTGTTCTAAAGAACAGGGACTGTGTCCATCCAGCATTTCTGGGTCCCAGAGGTGTGAAAACAGAATTTGGAGAGGTGGGTGCAGACATCTGTGTGGTCGTTGGCATAATAAAATATACAGAGTGTTAGTAACCAAATAGTAATGATTCGATCACTAGTCATCATCAGCATGTTTCACGGCAGACAAACCCCTCAGTGGTCTGTGTTGCCTTCATTAGGAGGTCAAAAGAACAGAATTTCTTAAAGTCCAGCTCTTCAGAATGACAGGTTCAAAGGCAGGACAGCTGGAAAAGGAGACATTACAAGATCTGGTCTGAGGGATCAAGATAAACCAGAAAGTGCCAATGAGAGAAATGTACTTTAATAGATTTTTTTTTTCTGTGTTTTTTCTACAAGGAATGAAGTGTTGTAATAGAAGAGGCACGGGAATTCAGAAGAGAGCCCACACACCATGGCTGGCAGGATTCCTGCTCAGTGTTACCTGCTGGGCTCCTGAGCCAGGCGGTGCTCCTGCCACAGCCAAAGAGAGGTCTCCAAACTCCACGGCGTGGGACAGCCACCATTTAAATTACAGCAGCCTCCATTTGCTCTGGTATGCACTGGGATTGAAACTGGGGCTGGGATATGTACAACATTTTACATTCCAGTCCTAACCTTTGCTCCAGCCCCGTGACACCTTCAGCGTCGCATTCTCCTTTGCGGAGATTGAATTGTATTCTCTCCCTTTTTTCCTCATACCTTTTCCTTCTGCTTCCTGCTGAAAGAAATCCGATGTTGCCTCCTGGTTCCCTTGCAGCTGGTGAGGAGCTGTGTCCAGCCACTGCAGAGCTTTCAGGGGTTCTGCTGAGCTGGGTACAAAGGCACTCACAGGTGGAATTCTTCACTGCTTCTCACACGGGCTCATCTCTCTGGAAGGAGATGGAGAAAAGTTATTCCCACGGAAGGTGAAGCAGTGAAGGAGCTGCCTCTGTGGATAATGATCATCTCTGATATTGCTTCATCATTCCTGGAGAGCACAGCTATCAATCCATGCCTAATCTAGACAATGTATTTCTACCATAAAGTCCCCACATAGCAGGAAATGACAACTGCAAAAGCTGATTTATCCAAGCTGCTCTGCTAGCTCCTATTCCATGGCAGAACAGATAATATGCTGACAGACAGACAGCTTAAAGCTGAGCTCTCACTTGATCTCATTATGTGCCAACTGATGCAAGTGAGGAACTAAAGTAGTAAATTGTCATGTAGCAAACAAAACTTTTCTAACAGCTCGTAGAAGTAGTGTCCAGATAAAGCCAATACACTTTAATTATTTTGTTTTCTTGAAAAGTAGCTTTTCACTGACACTGGCCTGTGCCACTATAGTTTCTTGTGGAATAATTCCAATAAAAGCTGCTCTGTCAGAGAAATATTTGAAAGAACAGCTCTTTACTAGTTCTTGTGTACGTTTAAATTGAAAGTAATTAGTGATTGATTAGAGCAAATTACAGCTGGGTCAAAATGTTAAATACAGATGTAGCCATTTACCTGAGAAGTGGTTGGAGCGACATTTATTCCTGTTTGTTGTGCTAAAAAACACAAACAGGGTCTGACTCCATTCCCTTCAACAGAGCAGAGCTGGGTTTTCCTGCAGTCATTCCACAGCCTGTCAGGTCTGGGGGCTGATTCCACAGGAGCAGGGCTGTCCAACTCCATCCAGGAGACAGGCAGGTCTGTCTGAGACCTGCAATCTGACAGAAGCACAACAGTAGAAGAGCTCTCCATTTGAATAATATCAGGGGTTGCCTATATTTTTACTCTTTCTCAACATGATACAATTTCCCACAAAAACATCTGGGTTTAGCAGAGCCTATTCAGCAGGACTGAATTAACAAGAGCAAAAAAAAAAAAACCCAAGAAAACTAATTAGCGTCAATCCTCAAAAATATATAAGGTATTTACCATTTAATGTTTTTTTCTCGTCCCTTTCAGTGACTTTGAAAGTCAATCCTTTTTGCTGGCTTCGTTTTGATGCTTCATTAGCTGGTGGGTCACCACCTTTCGCTCCAGTGAGTAGTGGTTATTTTTCATGTCAACACAGACAGAGGATTCAGCCCTGGTTTGTATTGCAGGTAATAAATGGCAATTATCTGCACCTTTTTCTGATGTGAATCGCTGTCTCTGTGTTGGGGGAACTAAATCTTTTGTAACTTTGATGGAAGTGGATTGAAGTACAGCCAGTCCTTCTCTGGTAACTTACTGGGGCAAACACTTAGAGGTCATGCATTCAATTTGGTGTAATTACTGTCAGTTTAATGATGAAGATGAAAGAAGATAGTGTATACTTAATCAAGCAGATAAGCATATGAAGCTTTTGCATTAAAGATTTAATGGAACAATAGACACAGAACTGGAAAAGGGACAGTGAGCAAAGCACGGCCCTGCTGTGGCTGCTCTCCTCTACTCAGAGCACCCAGGACAAACAGTAAATCCTTTGTTTCTTTTTCCTCCATCCTTTTTCTGTAGATGCTGTGACCAAAATCAGTGAAAGAGGAGGCCAAGCTCAGCTTCAAGAAATGTAGTTAAATTTTAATTTTTTTTTTTTTTCCCATAGATGACAAATGTGAAAGTTGCCAGAGTAGATGCACAAGGGTTTGAAATTCCTGGAGTCACGAAAGGGTGGGGTTGGCAGGGACCCTAAAAATCCCCTAATCCAACCCTTCTTTCGTGGACACAGCCACCTTCCACTACTCCAGGCTGCTTAAATCCCCACTAACCTTGAACACTTCCAGATTATTCACAGAGCAGACACAGCATTGCCTCACTGCCATCAGCTTTGTTTTCTCTGGCTGCACCAACACCACCAGCAGGAACGGAATCTGTGGTAGTTCATACACTTAAAATTCAAACTTTTATTTTACCTGCCCCCAAACCCGTGGGTGATCACTGGGATGTCTGCAGCGTGTAAAATTCCACGTTTCCCCATCCTCTCAAGGAACTCACACTCAAGGCTGCCTCTTTCTGGGCTGAGAGGCTCAGCACAGGCATCACATCCAAACCCATTCCTCTGCGTGTCCCTGGGATGCAGCACTTCCCAGTGGGCTTTTCCTGGCCATGCTTTACATGCATTATCATGCTCTGCAGGAAACTCAGCAAGCACAGCAGCTTGCCAGAGTAAAAGCAGTTGGTTGGGGCCTCTTGTAATACAGCAGTTCAGCAGTTGAAAGGATTGTCTGTACAATTTGCAGCAAGGGAGGAAAAAAAAAAAAAAAAAAAAAAACGGAAAAAAAAAAAGGTGTTGAATAAATATATTCCATGGAGTGGGAAACAGGAGCATGAGCCTGGAGTACTCTGAGGAATGTTAACACAGAGCCAGGATAATGCTACCTCCTGCTTCTGGTAAGATTATTTTCCCAGGCTGAGAAAATGATAGGGCCACAAGTTATATGAGAGGAGATGGCAGGAAGCAGAAATACATCTTTCCTTAGATGTGTATTAAGAGAAAATAGTGATGATTATTGAGACATATGATACAGCAGTTCAACTCCCAGATTCTGGTCTAAGATATAAAACCTCAAACCAGGATTAGGCTCCTAAACTCGCAAGGAATTTAAGTTTTAATATACACCTTCCTCTTCACCATTTTCTATTGACTAATGTGGGTGATATCCCAGTTGGATAAAGTCTGTACTAGACCAAAAGGTCAGGACTTTATTGTCACCATAATTCTGTTGAGACTGGTGAACAGGAGAGCCTGACACACAGTTCTGCCCAGCGCAGTGTTTAGAGCAATATTAGTTATTTGGTGATCTGCTTAGAGCCTCTGAAGGCTGAGTGGGACTGAAATCCCAGGGACAACTGAAGGCAAACAATGGCAAGGGACACTGTAGGTTTTCTAAACCTCAGATAACTGTAAGATGAGCCTTAGTAAAACATCTCACCGTGTCATTTCTGTTTGGGAACACAATTCTTCACCTTCTGCCACGACGGCTCTGTTTACCTGTGCAGCAGCAGTGGTTAAATATCTCCTGCCTGCAACATCTGTTAAGAACTGGAGGGGTTTCAGACTGTAAAACTCTGATAACAAGACAGAAAGCCTGGCCCAGTGACCCAAAACAAAGGAAGAAATGGATGTAAAAGGGTAATGCTGGGAGAAAGAGGGGAAGTTCTGAATTAACCTGGGATGATTATGTGTTCTGACAGAATGAAGTAACTCCTGCTCGCAGTGCTAAAGCTACATGGCAGCAGAATGGAACAAAAACAGATGTAGACTTTGCAAGCAGTAGATAATAGAGTCTCTTCTCTCATACATGAGTAAATAGAGCTGCTGGGATAAATTCTGTCAACAGCCACTAAAAATACAAGTAATTAGACATACATTTAATATGCTAGATTTAATACATATTCATTTGAAAAGTCCATAAAGCTATAGCATGAAATCCCAGAGGACCCCGCATGCTTTCTGTAGGACGTTTTGTTATGTTTATCTACAGGATATATTACCCCTATTACAGCAGCTCCTGGTGCAGCTCTGCTCCATCCACATATCACTTCCATTAAAAGCTGTGCAACAGCTGCATGAGGGAGGGTTTTGTTTGCTTTAATCTCCCTGAGCTCCTGCTGGTTCTTCCAGTTCATACCCCTCATGGCTGGAGGGACCTACAGGGGCCACAAGCCTCATATTCCTGAGTTCCACTGGGCAGGGAACTCCTGCCTCTCCCAGAGGGATGATTACTTCTCTGCCTTGGATTTCTCACTCTCACAGGAGTCTCCTGGCACCATTAAACAATTTTATATTTCCCTCGTAGCAGCAGCTACGGTGCACTGTGCAAATATCCCCCGGTTTTCCCCAGCTCCTGCCCTTCCCTGCCCTCTGACCAACCTAACCCTGGTGAGATGGAGTGCAAACAAAAAACTCTGCAAGCACCAGGAGCACAGGGAGCCCTGCCCCTGGCTGCTCCTGCAGTGCCTGGTGCTGGTGCCTGTGCTCACAGATCCTGCCTGAGAGCAAGGCTCAGACATGCCAGGCTTCAAGGTCTGCACAGAAAAGCCTCTTCTGTGCACTGAAAAGTGCCTAGAAATCTTCTCAGGACTGTCCCATCCTTCCAGACTGAGAATATTCCACTTCCCCTTTCAATTTTCTACTTAATTTTAGCTGTTAGCAACAGTTAGCCACAGATAAATATGGGAGAAATAGCTGTACATTTTCATGGGGAGAGAAAAGCTCTGCAGCTTGTAACATCTTTTTCTGTCCTTTTCAGGGATTTATTAAACCTAATTTTGAACTATGATAACCTTTTCTGGGCCCTGATTTGAGCCGAGTCTCCTAAAGGACCAGTTTGTTTTATGTAGTTTGGTTTGCACATTTGAGAAAAGGGAAGTGATGCTTCACTTGACTGAGCAGTCCTCTGCTGATATTTCAAGATGATGGTTGAAATTCTGGCCATCACTGGATCCCAGAGAAATGATGCCTGAGAATGTCATGTTATTGATTGAAAATGTGGGTAGTACCATCATGTTTTGAAAGCCACAAGAAGTGAAAACAAAAATAATAGCTCCCCAAATGCCAGCGTAATAAATAATATACCAGGAATCATTTAAAGAGATTGCAATGTATCCTCTGAAAATTTCCTCTTGTGACATTCAAGACATAGAGAGGTGCTTTTTTTTCTGGGATTATTTTTACAAACACTTCTACATAAATATTCTCAGTATGTAATACCCTCCTTTCCTCACATCCCTCAAACTGTTTGCTATCATTCTACTCCAGAACCTTTTCTGTTACCAAGGAATTCCTGAAGCTTGCTGGCTCCCTGTGATGGAAACAGTACCCAGGCTTGTGCCTGAAAGGGATCCCAAAGAATCTGTCATGCAGATGAAAAATCTGACAGTTGTCTCATTATCGGTGTAATTACACTGCTGGGTTAATGTGGGAAGAAAAGCAGTGTTTACTTGTGAGAGGAGTTTCTTTGGTTCAGCAATTGTTCTCTGCTGCTATCACTGCACCCACCAACATCAGACGGATGAGCTGAGCCCTGTTTTTCAACACAAGTGCACTGTAGCAAGGTAAAATGTTAAGTTAGGCATGCATAAATGTTCCTGAAGTGAGTCTAGAGGAGGATGTTTGACTGGCAGGCAGACAGAGGAAAGTCTATTTATACAAAAACAGCCAGTGTGGATGGAGGGCTCCTCTTTTTCTGCCATTCCTTCCCCAGTGCCTTACCAGCACAGCTTTTGTTTAATTTGCATGGCCACAGCACACAGCAGAGCAGCTCAGACTCCATCCACACTTCAGCATCTCCTGCAGAACTCCCAACTTGCCATGCCTCTGCAAACCACTGGGGTCTCAAATTCTTCCCTGAATGTTTTCCCTGAGGGAACCCAAGGCAAATTTGGGTGCTGAGGATTTGACCACCCTCAGACAGAAGGGTGGGGACCTTGCATGGCAGAGAGGAGAAGGTAAAGGTGAGGCCAAACATCACCTGCACAGAGCCCAGGGCTCTCTCCCTGCACCCTCACCCTTGCACAAAGGAAATCCCTTTGCAAAAGCCTCTCAGCCCCTGGACTGACTTTTCTCCAGGTGTTTCCCTCCCAGGATTTGAATAATCCTTTCAGGGATTCCCGAGGTGATCAGGCAGCATCAGGAGCTGGACTTGATCTTTGTGGGTCCCTTCTGAGAGAGGAATGACAGACTTGTCTTTACAAACAAACTCTGGGTCTGCTGGTAAGTAAAACCAGCACTGAGAGAGAAAAGAAACCATGGGAATCATTCCACTGATTGATGAATGGAAAGGAAGATATTTGCCTTCACAGACAAACTGTGGGTTTGCTGATGAATGAAACTGGATATTGAAAGATGAAAGAAACCATGGGGGAAAACCCATAAATTCCATGAGAATTAAAAATTACAAGGGGAGTTATGCATTAAAGGGGAATTTTAGGTATTGGGCACTCAGGGAAGTCTGTAACTCTCAAGTCCCTCAGCCAGTGGGGAAAGAGAGAGGGAAATGGGGCTGGGAAACTGGGATAAACAGGAGGCTGCACCCTCCAAAATTGGAGAGACATCAGGGGAAATGCCCCACGGCCTCTCCCTTTATCCTAATAAAGTAAAAGGACTGCTCTGTCTCCTTTTTGGACACAAACCTCTGGCGTTTGTGGATTCATTTTCCTAACACCTCCAACCCAGAATATTCTGTGACTCCAGGGTGAATTCAGCTGCTGAACTGATAATCCCTGCAGGAAAAGGGAACTGCTCCACCTGTGGGAGTCCAAAGCCCCACAAGCCTCACGCAGGGGCCACTTAAGGAGAGTGTCACAGCTGTGACCGACCTTTACGTCCCCTGACTTCAGGGCAGAGGGTGGCAAGGAAATAATCAGGAGTTGGCACTGGAAAAAGAACACTTTAATAAGGGGTAAAAGGAAATAGGGACAGTGCCTCAAAACTGTACACAGTACCCAGGAGAACTCCGTGGGGGAAACCAAGTGAATACCAGGAACTGAGGAAAACATGACAATCTTTAGGGCAGGTCTGAGGTTAAAGGATCCAGTAGAAACTCCAGCTGGGAACAGAACCATATTGGTACAGCACAACTGACCAATCACAAGAACATTACCTTATATAGGATGACCTCATTAACATGCAAACTCCCATGAACCTTCACTGCTCACCACAACTACCAAGGGGTTTCCCACAGCCTTAGGTTTAGGGTTGGTTCAGCTTGGCCAATTCCCCCAGGAGAGGAGGACTAACATTAAGAATCTTACTTTGATTTTCATCCTCCTCTTTGAATTTCATCCTCCTCATTTCTTAGGCGAAGAGCGTGCAATGACAAACGAGTGAAGTGTTAGAAATGAGTGTCCTTACTTGGCAAAGTAAATTAATATTACTGCCCAGCAAAGCAGGAGCACATGACTGTAAATGGTGTGGTTTCCCTCTCTGTACTGTCCTAAAATATCTGTCATTATTGCTGCAACAAATAGAGCTGAAACCCTGCAAAAATGAGAAAGTTGATTTCTTTGACAATTCTTAGAGGTCCTGTCTGCCACTAGCCTTAATGTCTGTTGTTATTATGTGGTGTTCCTGTATGGTGTACAAAATGTCTGGCTTGAAGCAAAATATTGCAGTATGTCAAATAAAACAAATTTAATACCAATCAGCTGCACTAATTGGAATGACAGTGACATTCTGCACTACACTTAGAGAGTGGAAATACCTTACAGACAAGATCCTGACATTTGACTGAGATTCCCTGTTCGGGCTAATGACATTGTCTAGAAATGCTGCACAGAATTCAAAATGTATTAACACAGTATTTACAAAATATCTTAAGCCTTTGACACCAGGAATTCTGCTTATAGAAGGAAGAAGAAGAAGTTCTCTCTTACTCTGTGAAAGAAGGATCTCCTTTTAATCTAATGTCAATGCCAAAAAGAAAAGAAGACCAACCACACTACTGACTTAAAATTACATGTTTCCTCTGGTCCTATATTGAAATTCAGGTTTCTTTTTTTAAACACAGTCTCAAAAAATGGAGGTTTTTTTCCCCCCATTCTTTTTGTTTTTTTCTATTATTTTTCTTTTTTTCTGAGACCAAGCAAGAAATTCTTTGTGTCAGCCAGTAAAGACAACTGGTAAATCACCCACCTGCACGAGGAGTCCTGGCCAGTTTCCACACCCCTACTTCACCTCCTCAGGTCAGGGAGATGGGCTTGGCCCTGGGTATAAAATCATTGTTTAGTTTGCATTGTCCAGTCAGTCTGGTGAGACTGAATGTGTGGTGGAATTTTGATAGAGGAGACATTTGTTCACTAAAAATAAGAATCCATCAACATGAGCAAGGAGGATTGCATGATAAATAAATTATAATTATAAAATATAATTACATTGTATATGATTACAAAATATAAGAATATATATTATATAATTTATATATAAAGTATCTTTTTATTGCATAAGAAAGAATTAACAGTTGATAGCAACAATTAACTGGATTAAAAGTAGCTTTGGGATGGAGGTCACTCCCTTTCCCAGGGAACACCCAACCCAGAGGATCAATTTATGGTGATTCCTAAGTACAGAAAACAGAACTCATTCTGCATAAAACAGTGTTTTCAAAAGTCAGGATTTGGGGAATAAAATTGTGGAGTTCTTAATCAGCTAGGGGCGGCATCTACAGAGTGGAATTCCACAGTAAACTCCAGAACAGGCACCTTAACTCTGACACAACAACAGTGACTGAGATGAAAACTTCAGCTTTGCCTTTCCAGAGGAATCTTGTGCTGAGATTCCCCCAGGACAATTCCCTGAAAACTGAGAACTAAAGCCAACACACCTAAAACAAGGATGTTTAAAATTCAGATTTCAATCTTTCTGCACTTTTTTTTTCCCTCTTTTCCTAGCAATTAAATAGGATAAACGTTTCATTAAAAAAAAAAAAAAGTTTTAAAAAAGTACTCTGCACAGATCTTGGGACATGAAAAACTTGCAGTGATAAAGAAGCTGGCAGTGCTTCTGCCATGTTAGTTCACTGATGATTAAATTGGTTTAAATATTAGCTATAGTTAGACCCGTGCAAAATAGACTTTGTTTTTCAGAAATTACACAGAACTTTTCAATTTCATAGAATTCTGCACTGCCTCAGTTATGGGCTCCATCCACAGTGCCGATTAAGTAGCTTTTTGCATCAAAAATGCAAATGTATACCCATTTTTGATGCAAAACACTCTTTGCTTGAACACTCTTACGTCTGCTGTGATGCTGGCCTGTTTGTGCTCAACAAATTTTTCTGTTCCTGGAACTTCACAGCACATTATGGGCTCAAAACAGACCCACTTGGGGATAAAGAAAACATCCTTAAAGTTATGCAAAACATGCATAACAAAATGCAAATGCTGTTTACAGTTTTCAGCATCTCGGTGTAGAAACTCACATTCTAAATTGCAGCCAGCCACCAGCTATCTGGAAAAGTTTTTAATCAGCCTCTGTGCTGGGTGTTTGTGGCGTTGTCTTGCAGAAAGGCTGGGCCCAGGTTCAGCTGTGAACCAGAGCTGGTGGATTTAGGTGTGTTCAACTCTACCAGCTGCAGGATGAGGTGGCTGTGGTTTGAAAACAAACTGAGTGAGAGGCTCCAAGCCAGAAATACAATTTAATGAGAAGAAAAAAAAAAAAAAAAAAAACAAAAAAAAAACCCCCAAAAAAACCCCCACAAAAAACCCCAAAAGAAACAATAAAACAAAATAAATGAAATAATACAAAAAAACCACTGACAGAGTCAGAACACAACCTGATCAGGGTGATGGAAGCAGTCCAGGTGAGGTGGTCTTCCTGAAGCAGGGATCCCATAGAAAGGTCTGGTAGCTCCTCTGGGAATCCAGTAGGTGAGGGCTGCTTCTACTGTCCCAAATCCCAGCTTATATCCAGGTGAGAATGCTTGGCTCCTCCCCGTGGGCGGAGCATCTCCCAATGGGATGATGAGTCATCCAGGAGCTCCTTGATGGCCCATTAAAGAGAGATAACTCCCGGAGGGAGTGATCTGTGAGTCATGCACAAGGCATTGATGGGCCATGGACTGAAGATGGTGATAGAATACACCCTAAACTACAGCCCAGGACAGAGGTGCAGAATGACATTTCTTCACTTCCCAGAAGGTTTCCTGGGAAAGACATTCAGCCAGGGAAGGGGCTGCCTCCTCTGAGGGAGAGAAAACCAAAAGTCAGCAGGCTGGATTTTAATTCTGCCACTGGTACAATGAACTGGGGCCAAAACAATGATTCCCATCACACGCTGCTGGGCATCACAGATTGATGTATTCACATCTTTCCAGGGAAAGTGATGCCTCCTGAGAAATAGAAACTTCTGCTTCTCTCACCCTTGCCCCAAGGTTGGGTGAAATCCTTGGCACTGCTCCCTGGCAGAGCAGCTCACGTCCCCTCACCCCTCATACACATTTACCCTGCACTAAGGAACAATCCTCACGCTCAGGACTCAATATTCCCTTTCCCGGCAGGCTGCATCAATAAACCAATGACACTTCTGTCATTCTTTCCCTCTGGTCAATACTGCCTCCTCAAGAGATGTCCATAAAAATGTTCTCTCCCCACTGTAACCAACTCACACAAACAAAAAAAACCCTCACTTACATTGCAAAAGAGTGTCAGCTCATGTAGAAAGAGGCAGAGGAAGGTGAGAATCCAGTAGAGTGGGAGCCTTGTTCAGGTGGGAACTCAGTTAAAAGCCATTTTCCAAGGAGAAGAGGTAAGTGAAGGGTGTTTTAAGAGCACATCCTGGCCCACAGAGGGATTCTTGGGGTGAATCCTGCCTGCCATGAAAACTGGGAGGATCTCCTCTCTCTGCTTCAGTTTGCTGAATTTTGTGTCTCTAGAAAATTCCGTCACCTGTTCTGTCGGACATTCCTTGCTTTTTCCAGATGGAAAATGCAGATCTTCACTGAGAAAATCAGGTTTCTGTTCTGCAAAGGGCAGCCCCTGAAAATTACCTAATTTTTTCACCACCCTGAAAATGGTGTGGAGAGACAGGAACCACCTGGAAGAACACTGGACAAAACACACGGTGGAAGGAAAATTGGCTTCATGGGTGAAAAAAAATCTAAGGTTCAAGAGAAACCTATTGGTTTGCACCAGCCATCAGATTGTACCTGAGCTTTCACACCTGCTCCTCTCTAGACTCAGGCACCTGCAACTGATCCCCCATGAAAGAAATCTGAGGAAAATCAAAATGAAAGAAAATGATGACTGTGTTGGTACTGGATTGTAACAAAAATTGCAGGCTCTTGCCTTCATTAGGAGCAAACAGGATATTAATGTAGGAAAAGCAGCATACTTTGCATGGAAAACATCCTCATGATCAAAGATCTGCTTTATATAATTTGCTTCCTTGATTATACAAGGAACTACATGCAAAAATATAGTTTTGCTTCACAGAAGAATTTACATTAAAGACTTCCCTTGCTCATTTCCTTCAGTTCCCACCTACCCTGATCAATGCACCCCTCCTCACTGCAAGTGTTCATCAGCCTGGCTCAAACTGAAAGCCAGTCACGGGGAAATTAGTGAGCAACAGCAAAAACCTGAGAGGTGAATAGTCCTGGCAGTCTGCAACACCTAAAATCAAACCTGGCATCACTCTTCTATCAGATCTCTTAATAATATGCATAAATATGCTTTATTGAAAGGCCAGCATTTCCTAATAGTTCCAGCAGACCAAGACATCACAGCTGCGGTTCAACGGATGTGTTTTTGTCGCCCTCCAGGTTCTCTTCATTTTGCATTTGGTATTCTCAGTTTTGCCTCCCACGAAGCTAAGCTTGACCCTCAGAGCCTCTGCGGCTCACAGATAAGTAGCTGCAAGTCTGAATCTCTTGTTGGGCCACACAGGGGAGCAGCTCAAGAGACCTTTTATCTGCTGTGTCAGTCCTTTGCCAAATCCAGGAATCGGGACAATTCATATTTTACAGGGCAAAACACTGGTGAGCTCAAGGCAAACACAAATGAATGGCAAAAGACAACACTTCCCTCACAGAGTTCACTGAAACCCAGAAAAATGAAGTTTGTCCTTTTTAAATTGTTCCTTTGTGTAAAAGAGATTATAGTGCCTATGATTTAGTGCTGCTTTAAATGGCTGCTGCTGTAAAAGTCAGATTACCAAAATGAAATGATTTAGGAAGAAAATACAAAGGCAGATGCAAAAAGCCCCCCGGAAGCACCTGAAAATAATTTGTGCTGAATTATTTAGTACAGTTATGTTCTTGTCCCCTCTTTTAAGTTGTGCCTACTCTGGTTTATGACGATCACATTCTGGAGAGACTCCAAGTGCAAAGAGCACTAAGCCCCTCACTTCAGCAGGTATGTAAGTCTTGCAACAAATACAGAACTGATGCAGGGGCAAAGCAGTTCCTTCTGATTCCAGATTTTTAAAAATTAGGTATCTAATTCCGCCTTATAGTTAAGAAACATCCTTTAAATTTCCTGCTTTATCTGTTGTGAAGTTATGCGTTAGAGGATCTTGTTTTCTAACTTATTCTAGGTTCCCTGGTGCTCTCTGAAGAGAACACTCTAGATAGATATGGGGATTTTGACCTGAATTTTGCAGGGAAACTTTGCACTGAATTTTGTCAGTGCAGTGCTGAGGATAGCCGCTACGGTAATAACTTTGCTGAGGTTCCATTTTCTTCATGTGGGAAAAGCCAATTCTTTATTTTCACAACTGGTTTTATACAGTTTTTACAGACCTCATGGGCAACTTTGGCTAACTGGCTAATTAGTCTTCCCAGTTAGTCTATTGGTTAGTAAAAGGTGTTCTACTTGTCCATCAAATCTCTCTGTTCTTGGATTGTTCACATATTTTCTTTAGTCATGGGACAAATCCCTTGTTATTGCAGGTATCCCTTGGTTTTCAACCCAGGAACAGGTCTTGGTTTTCACACGGGAACTTGCAAATTTCTTAGAAGTGGCAGGCTACCTTTGGCAGAGCAGGCCTGATTTTATGAGCCCTTTCTTTAATAATCCTTTTACCTGCCACGACAGACCACCAAAGCCCAGCAGACAAGGATGGTTACTGTCAGAAAACTACAACTCAGACATTTGTAAGGCAGATCTGGCTGAGTGAGGAGAGAGTGAACCCCTGCCCTCCTCCGGGGCTGTGCAGCACCAGGTGTCACCCCGATGGACAAGCATCCCCCTGCAGCTGCTGGGTGAGAGCTGGGCTGATCCTTGTGCTGGATGGTGGCTTTCCCCCTCTGCTCTCAGCCTGCTCCCTGCCCTCCTCAGCTCAGCCCTCTGTGGCACCAGCCAGGTTTCCTCTTGGAGGCATTTCTGTCTTCTCATCACTGTGTGAAGCTTCCAGAAATCACTTTGCAATCCACTTTTTTAAAGTGTTCTGTTCTCCCTCGTTATTTCCTCCTGTCCTCCCTGGCATTGTGGTTCCCAATGCCGCTTTCCAGCGTTTCCAAAGGTGTAAATCACCAAGTTGCTCGGGGTATTTTTGCCAGCATGATTGAGAACTCAGACTGACAGCTGATTATCAGCATCCCGCTTCCTCCTTTTGTTGATCCTTCACTATTCAGAAGTCAGATGCTTGTCTCCCACTCTCCTCAACTGGAGAGAGCTCTCCTCTACCACTGTGTGCTTTAAATACCCAACTGAGTAGGAACGCCATATTAAAGTAATAATTAAGTTATGCTGTTGTGAATGACTGCAGATTACTCACTGCTGTTACGTGCCTGCTGTGCAGTGGGGATGATTCAAATGACACTTCCATTGTGGCTGGGTAAATTCACAGGAACTGGGAGATAACTTGGAAATGTTTTCCCCCAAACAGAATCCGCGCTCGGTTTTGTGAAAAAGAATTTATGAAATCATTTTTAACTACCTGATGCCACCATTAAATGCACTTTTAAGTTCCTCATTATGAGTTTTTAAAGGCAGGGAATTAGCTACTTCGAGGTAATTATGAGATGAAAACAATGTCATAAACCATCAAATATTCTATCAGCAGGCAAAGGGTGCTCAGGAAAGCAATGACAGTTTTAATGAACCCATACAATTGATAGTGGCATTATTTTAAAAAAGAACCCAGTTATTACTGCTTCAAGACTCAAAACTTATATAATATTTCTGTGGGCACTTGCAGAAGGCTCGGGGAAATTTTATAATATATACTGTGGCTTTGACCTTCCTGGGCACATCTTTTCCACATTTAAAAAGTTACTTAAGGGAAGCTGTATCAACATGGCTGCTCATATTCATTAGGGTTATACCCAATTAGAATTCTCAGTAAAATCAAATGCTGTCTCTCTATACTGTTGCGCAGTTCAGTCTGTTCTGGTGACATCATTAACAGCTTTGAAGGGAAGAGTCTGTCAAGTTTCTGTTCTGATAAGACCATTTCAGGAATGAACGAAATAATTAGGGAAACATCAGCAATAGCTGTCTGACAATACGTTGTCTTAGAAATTATATACTGAAACTCAGCCTCTTAAAATAAATATGGACCCATGGAATTTGTTCATTGATTCCCTTTTATTGTTATTTTTGTAAAAGTTAAATAGTTATCCCCATGATCATGCTGCATTTTTTAAATTACGTATGGTTCTGGATTATTTGGTTCTTAAAGTCCTTCTCCATTGGAAAAGGCACCTTGTTCCCCAAAAGTCAAATAGAATTGACACCTCAGATTAAAAAAAGACAAATCCATAAAATGACAGTAAGCTAAAATGGAATGTAATTTCAGCATGACAATTTTATACAGCAAACCCAGGCTTTGAGGTGATGGTACTCAATAGGAAACAAACATGATAATCAAGTAAAACATTGGTGCATCTACCAAAATCATGGTATGTATATCTTTATTACAGTTTTCAGAATACATGGATTAACAATGGCCAGGCTGTGATTTCATCAAATTCCTATTTTCAACATTACATACAAACACAGAGCTGTTTAAAAAATAGAAATGCATGAGTTTTGTCACCTTTTTTTTTTTTTTTAACCTTTTTTTTCTCTCTTTTTTTTTTTTTTTTCCTTTTTTTTTGGCATCAGGAGTTCTACGACTTCCAAAAGGGAAATCAAATGGTGCATGATAGCAGACTGACTGAACTGTAATAGGTTATTTGTTCACATTCTGTGGCATATGTATCACCTCAAACAGTGCTAAAGCACTCCAAGAACAAATCCTTCTCCTTTCCCACTCTCCCAGGGACATCAGTGGGTGCTTGCAGGACTGCAGGATGCACAGCTCACACAACTCCCTCCCTGGAGCACAAAAGCAGCACTATGAGACCTGGAGACACCTGAAGCTGAGGCGTTTGGCTGCATCTGCTTTGATTGATTACTTTTTTTTTAATTCATTTTTTTTTTTTTAATTTTTTTTAAATTTACATTTCACGTGCATGCGTGGGCGCGCGTGGAGACACCGCGGAGGAAAAGGTTTCTTACAATACTTATTTAAAAATGAGTTTAAACTTGCAAATACAGTATGGCACATCAGAGGCGGGCTGGACATTGCTCAGCACTCGTCCTGCCCGACCTTGCAGCAACTTGGAAGGCAAACAGCAAAAGTAGAACTCAGCCAAAGCCTTTGCTGAAAGGAAAAGAAGCGATTTACAGACACAGGGAAGTTTGCTCCCATAGAACTATCACCAGCTTGAAATATTTACTAGCTAGATCATTCTCAGGGTAGGAAGGACTAAAGGCACCCATCAGAGCAGGGGTTTGCCCGAGGGATGAAAAAGCTGAAGGCTGCAAAGTTTCCTCAACAAAAGCTATAGGAGGATTTCCAGAGCCAAACCCAAAACTCAGCCAGATTCTCAGAGTTTGGTGTGCTGTGGGATGAATTTAAAGTAGGTTACTAATGAATTGTGGCTTGGATAGAAACCATGAAAATATTATGGGTTTTACTTTACAGCATTTGTCTGAGGTAGTACATATACCACACACAAAAATGCAAAAATATACAGATATCCATGATTATTTGCATATTACAGAAGGGAGCTATGGGAACGCTCTTGTTTCTCAATTCTCAAGAAGAACAGATCATTTTAGATCACGTTTCTCACGTTGACCACAGTCAGCTAAAACCAGAACAAATGACAATAATTCCTGGGAACGCTCCCTGGAGCTGTTTGCCAGTGCCCCCCGAGGCACTGATCCTGTTTTGGTTTTAGCCAAATAATTTGATTAACACAAACATCACCGGTGTGCTGGGAAAGGATCCCTGCAGAATCACAGACAAACATACATGACAGACCGTGTTGCACTTGTTTTGTCAGTAAACTGAAATAAAACTGGACCCAAAGGAGCCCAGTGTCTCCCCATTTCTGATCTGTAGAGCCAGCAGCTCAGCCACAGATATGTATATTTGTATATGATTGAAACATTTAATTCCCATGACGTTTGGAGGTTGAGTTCGATTAATCGCAAAGGTAAAATCATCTTCCTCTTAAATAAACTAAGAAATGTAAACAGTGTAACATCATTAACAAAAAAAACCCCAAAAAACAAAAAAACAAAACAAAACAAAAAAAAACCCACCAAAAAACAAAAAGAACCCCCAAAAACTCTCTCAGTACTTGTAACTGGTAAAATGTGAATGCAAACAGATGTGCTGGTATATTGTTAACGTCATGTCTCAGAGGACAGAGAGTGAAACATAATTAGGAAGAAATTTATGTATGAACCCTCCAGTGATTTTCTTTCTGGGATTACTTTGAATACAAATATAATTTAACTGATATATTTCATTTTTTTTTTTTTTTTAAATTAGAAAATAAGGCAAGTGCATTTCTGAAAAAGGTGCTACTCTTCTACACTTCTAGATAGACATGTGACACCTCTGAAAATTAGATCAATAATAAAAACATTAAAAATATCTGCAATTTAATATAGACTGAAAAACTATCAAAAGACAAAGTGACCAGCATCAATTTCAGAAAATATTTTAGACTTCATAAATACGAGCACCCTATATTTACATAAATTATCTTCTAAACTACTTTTCCTTTGAAAGACACTTTTGTTCTAACAGATATGTCCATTAAATTATATAAATGTTTCAAATATGAAAAAAATAGTAGTAAAATAGAAGCATTGGATGATGTTGTTATTTTGGATTTGCCTTTTTTTTTTCCCCTAAGATTTGGTTCTTCAAAATTTGTAGCCAGCTTTCACAGAGCTTTCCAAAAAGAAATATAACCCATGGAAATGGAAAATTTGTGCACTAATAATTACTGCTATCATATAAAGATTCTGTGGAGAGCTTTTGAGTTTTCACATATAAAGATTACGCCGAGACTTGTAAATCCCAGCAAAATGCTAATTTCAAAATCTGAATTCCAAGACACTATTGATTTATATAGACATTATGAACCTAATCCTTTAAACTGGCTTTGTACATTAAGCACATTTTTATAACTGTAAATTTAATAGTTCCATTTAAAGAAGCAATGCTTCAATACAAGGCTGATGTTGACCTTGCAGGAAACAGAACAGAATTCTTTTTAGCTCTTACTGATAAACAAGGAGACAAAATCCTGTTGCATGCTTTTTTTCTCTTTTTTTCTT
This sequence comes from Sylvia atricapilla, assembly GCF_009819655.1. Lineage (NCBI taxonomy): Eukaryota > Metazoa > Chordata > Aves > Passeriformes > Sylviidae > Sylvia > Sylvia atricapilla. The sequence continues at coordinate 1,708,102 of NC_089174.1, forward strand.
TTTTTTTTTTTTTTTTTAATTTTTTTTTCTTTTTTTTAATATTTTTTTTTAGTTTAATTCCTGAAGTACCATACAACTCTTCAGTTTGTTACTAAAATCCCCAAACAGTTTAAAGAGAGTATTTAGTTGACAGCAAGCATTTCACTAGGCTTCAGTGGTATTCCTGTGTTTACAGCTGTGGGCAAACCCCCTATATTCTTTGCAGACAAGTTTTGAAAGAAAAAAAAAATGCAACACTAGATTGAAAAGGAGCTGTATCCTTTCTTACAATAACGTAGTTTGCAATTGTGAGAATTTATCCCACGCTAGTCTGATAGTTTAAAGAGGATCTCGCCAGAGAAGCAAAAATAATTGACTGTACAAAGATGCTTGGCTCAAGCAGTAGTGCAAAGATCCACTGCCCCAGGAGCAAAATCCCTCCAGAGCAAGCAGTTTGTGCACAGAAACCACGTGACACCTCACCTTCCAAACAGGCTTTACAGACACTAAAAAACCCTCAAATTCCCCATAACACCAGGCAATAAAAGCATCCACAATATAATTTCATCAATCAGTGATAAGCATTAAAAAATCTGAGAACAAGTGCCAGCTACTACAGAGCATCCTGATTCTTTAAAAAAAAAAATAAAAAAAAAATCACCATAGCTCAGCAAGTTATGCAGTAGTTCCACTGGAATTCCACTTCCAATCCTCCACCCCATCCAGGTGAGCAGTGAGCTTTCAGTGAGCAGGATGAGGCTGGACACTCACCTGGGGACAAAGGGGACAGTGGCTCCCCAGGGAGTGGCAGCTGCTCACCTGAGGAGCTGCAGTGCAAGGCCATGGCCATCAAGGGAGGAGCTTCCCAAAAATCAGGCTTTGGTCACTGCTGGGCAGTGCTCCAGGTAGGAAATGTGTTGGTAGGTGCTGAACTCTCAGCACTGAAATCCCCCAGTGAAGACCCCTCTGCAAATTTTACCTGAGAAACAGAGGAAAAACTCAGAGGCAGTTCTGAAAATCTTCATCGTGTATCTCATCTCTGAAAACCCACACACAGCGACTTGAGCATCTTCAAAATAGGACAATCACACTTTCCCCCAAATATCTTTATAAAGAATATACAAGTGCACAATTAGAAAAAATCCCTCCTTAGGTACAGTTAAAAACATATTCTGCCCTTGATATCATTTTGGAAAAAAATCCTATGCTCTGTTTTATTTAATTTTTTTTTTCTTTTTAGCAATGATAAGTAACTACTCATCATCATATCACCAAAAGTGTAGAGATATGTGGTGTTTCCTACTGGCAGCTAAAACAGCTGAATCCACCAGGCTTTACACTGAGATAAGGTTTTCAGCAACCTGACTGGGGCTATGTGTTGCTTTTTTATGGTTTACAAAAAAGATTCTGATAATGTAGACCAGCTCATCTCTGAATTTATTAACATACAATTTTATTATTTTTCCTTTCATGTTCAAATCAGAACTGCAAATGGAATCCACAGCTGTACTCTTTCAACAGAACTATATTTTTCTTACCTATATAAAATATAACCTAGATATCCCCAAGTTCTTTCATGTGAGTTGCTAGCTTAAACAAAAAGGCGTAGGAAAAAAAAGAAAGAACATAAGAAAATAAGATATATACCCTACTGTTTAACACTGTTTACAGATCTTGGTAGTTTGAGTAATAAGATACAGTATGTGGATTTCTTTAGCAACAGCTTGAAAATTACATATTTTTACACCATCTCGTTTAATCAATACCAGTATTCCTTCATGACCATTGCCAATTTGGATGACAAACTCTTCCCAAAGCACATCCATTTCATTGTAAATAGAACAATTCATTAATTCTTTGGCATCAGAAGAATCATACAGCTGCAATTGCTCCGTTGTGTCGAGAACGAGACCTTTCCAAAGTTACTCGTTTGTTATCTGGAACAAAAAGAGAGGAAAAAACAAATCACCACAAGATTTGAAACACGGATAATGCAATGTCAAGAGGTTTTCAAACAGCCCTGAAAATCATTCTGAATGATATGTAAATAAGTAAGTAGGAGACTGGATCAGAGAAGTTTCACACTGCAGCTGCCAGACTGAGTTCAAGAGTTCTGCAATCAGCAATAAATTACTTTCTTGATCAGAGAAGCTGGCTGATAAAAGCATTAGGAGAATCCTGAAACACAGTCCCCTTGGAAACAGCACATAATAAGTAAAATTCTGGGTGAAAATCTTCCAAATTTTATAAATAATTTATGCACAGAATCTCTGGAAAAATACACCTCGAGTTTCATGGGAATGCACTGACCAGTGCCATGGTGAAAACCTAGTAGATGCTCCAAGTAAAAAAGCCCAAACACTTCCCACTGTAATTTGGTACAGAGTTAAAAATAGAACAGTTAAATCAGCCACTTCCTAAGCATTTCCTGATGGTGCAACGTGAACAACTTTCAATATAAAATATTACGCAGTAATTATTGCAATGAATAATAAATACGTCTCTATCATAGGGAAACAATCACCAAGTACCAGTCAAACTCCTAAATGCCTTTACAATTAAATTTTAAAGCCATGAATACACACACACACAAAAAAAGGGGCAGAAGATTAACCCCCCTCTTAGTGTTTTGCAGGTTTGCATCTTTTTGACAGTGAGTTCCTGCCATGCAAATTTTATTTTTTGTCATTGTTTTTTTGTTTGTTTTGTTTTGGTGGATGCTTCCTTTTGACTTTTTCCTTCACATGGTGTTTAGCTGCTGCTCTGCATCACTTCCACCCCTACACTGCTGCAGCATCAGAATGTCCCAGAAAAGGGCTGGGACTTTTACACAGGGCTGGAATATCATAAAGAAGTTGATGCCTTTTGGGGCTACCCAAACACAGAGGGCAGACAGAGTTAAAGGAATAAAAAGCTGTTCTATTTACTGAAGGGCCCTCAGGTACATTTAGGGCAGAGGAAAACCCCCAGGGGCTGCACCCAAAAATGGACCACACGTCACAGGTTTTCACAACTTTATAAATTTGGTCTGTTTGGGGGTCAGTATTCCAATTCCAGCTTCAGGTGATGAATCATTGACCCCAAGTTTGCTGCCCCCAGCTCCCTTGTGTTCCCATCTCTCAGGGCTGGGGCAGTGAGGGGTCCTTATCCCCAGCCCTGGAGAGGAATTGTTGTGTCTGCCCAAAGTGGGGAGGCAGCAGCTCACACTGTGTTTCGAGTTTAGAGTTAAGAACTGCAGAATTACAAATAGATGGAAAATACAAAAGCTGAAATCCTAAGGCATCAGAGTCACTTCCCAAGCAAAACACCTGCCAGGCACACTGCAGGCACTCAGTTTTCCTCAGCTTTTCCCAAAGGTTCAGCTCTCCCTGCCTGCTCAGCCCACCTGGCAGTGCCATGCTGAGGGTTGGGCACACACGTCTGGGGGTACACACACGGTGTGTGAGCTGGATTGTGGCTGGATTTGAGTGCCAGGGGCAAGGCTGGAGCAGGGAGAGCGCTGGGATGCTGCAGTGGCTGTGAACACCTGCAGGATGGTGCCCAGAAGCTGCAGCCAGGCTCTGCCCAGTGATGTCCAGCTGGCACGACACAGGACGTGACTGTGACCAGCAGGAAACTCCTCCTGAGCCTGCAGGGCTCTGGGCACTGCCCCGGGAGGTGCTGCAGCCTCCATCCTCAGGGATATTCCATCCCAGTCCTGGACAATCTCCAGGGAAGCAGGCTGGGCACAGTGGGTGGCCAAGGTGACCTCCAGAGGTGCCCTCCAACCTCAGCCACTGCTCCAACCCAGCAAAGCCAGAAACGGGACAGGCAATTTAAACAGGACAAAGGAAGTCATCTCTGCGATGTTTCTGGACAGGGAACAGAGGCTGCCCGTGGAGACTGCAGAATCAGCCTCTCTTCCCCCTGCTCAGTGGAAGTGTCCCCAATGCTACGGGGAATTAACGGCTCCTTTAGCAAGATTATTAGTTCTTTTTATAGTTCTGCCTTGCCTCCTTTTCCTAATGAATCCAGCCATGCATAAAGTATTCAAATTACCCTAAGTCAATCTGTTTTGCACGGGAATAAATCTCTCCGCTGGTTGCAGTGTCACTAAGCGCCGGCAATTAAAGCACAAAGGAAGGGAACTCATCAACTCCAATGAGCTGCTGCTCCACCAAGAGTGAAGTGATACCTGCTCTCCGTGGCCTCCAACACTACTTTCAAGCCCATCAACTCTACAGGTTAAAAACAGATTAACGGAGTCTAAAAACTCCTGATTTTTTTTTTTTTTTTTTTTTTTTTAAGATTCTCTCCTTTCAGTTTTTATTCACATCCTGGTAGAGAAAAACATTTTCTCTCCGTGACAGTAATTGCAAAGCTGGGCCAGGACTTTAGGAAAACAAAAAACCACAAAGCAAAATCATAAAAATCATAAAAAAACCCAGAATTTCCTTCTTCAGGTAACAACAAACTATTTTCTTAACATATATGTTAGGTTAAAACATAGGGTTTAATATTAGATATGAAACCGGATTGGGCTGGCCTTTCAGTTACTTGAGCAAGAATTTTGAAAAATCATTAAATTTCGATCACTTTCCACATGCACATTCAGTGATCTCCAACATCTGTATTTACCTTTTTTGTGTAACAGACCATATCGAATACAACACAAAGCAAGTCTGGCTCGTAAACATGACCGACTACTCAGGCATAAAATTAACTATAACATCAATAAATCCTAACATTATTTCCTTTTATTACGGGGGCATGGAGAGGGAAAACAAGAGTAAGTTAAAAGTATTTGAAATGAAATAAAAAATCCTTGCCCAAAGGCTCAGGTGTACCTGGAAAACACGCAAACATTACTAGAAAACATGATCATAGGTTCTGTGTGCGCCAGTCAGTAACTGGGTAACCCCACCTACAGGGAAGAGAACTTTATTTCTCACTTTGATCTTAGGAGTTCATTTCTTTTAAAAGCAGACCCACTCTGCTCTCATTATAGACATCATAATCTATCTCATAAGTGAACACAAGACTTTAAAAGTGGCTGCTCAGTCTGCTGAAAGGATCTTTCTCAGAGCAGCAAAGGATTAAAATGGAAAAAACCCCGATTTTTATATCACAAAATACTCTTCATATTTTAGCTAGCTGGATCAAATGAAAACGAAGAAAATATAAAATTAAATGCTGAGCAATCAAACCGGGAGTTCCTTTTTAGTACACATAACCCTGGAATGCAGTGGTGACCATGCCAAAACCCAGATGGATTTTGCTATAAAAACAATGCCTTGCTCAAGTCTTCTTGCACTCAGCATGGTACCAAGATGGGAATAAACCCTGCAAAATCTATTTTTCCTTCCCTTAATGCTCCTTCATTAGCTCTGTTATTAAAAGAGAAGTCTCAATAGCTGCCACAGATTTATTAACTCAGTAGCTTGTTATCAACACAGAACTCAGTTATATGAGGAGAAAAAGAAATGGTACTTTGCAGAACTGCAGTACTAAGATTAAGTGACTTTTTGATTTCATTTTCTCCTTATCCACTCTTCCAGGTAGTAACTTTATGCTCTCCTAATTATAAACTCTATTTTTTATGAGCAATCAATGCTAGTAATAATATAGATGCTGTGCAGTCCAATGGACTGGTCATGACACCGAGATACCTGATAATGGAAGAGACAGAGTCTATAAAACCATACCTCAAAGGTACCTGATTGGAATTTGCATTATCCTGCAACAAGAAAAAAAATAATTTCTTGTATCATTATCTCTCAGCTCTGATATTAAAATTATAAATGTGCTACAAACTGCTACCTTGGGCTTGGTACCTTATTTGACTCCTTTTTTCCCTCCTAAATCACCTCCCCAAGGTGAAAGAATTGACCTTTCCACAGCTGACAATAATAATAATAATAAAAGCTGTTTAATGCTCAGAGAAAGGAGGTACTGGTTTGACTTGCCTTGAAAATGATCACAGCAAGAAGGTAGAACTCTCAGCAGTTAATAAAATATTTAAAATTTCATCTTTTTGAAATAGTTTTGACTATGCAAAAGAGACAGAAATGCGTGCTGTAAGGGAATTTGTATGGCCCGTGCCTTTGGGAATCAATGAAAGCCTTTGCATCAAACATTTATTTCTTCATTCATGTAAAATCTTGTTCACTAGGAAATCCTACTGAAACACATCTTGTTTTCATGAGCAACTGAAGGAAAAATACCCATGCAGTCCCAAGCACTGCAGCAAGTAGAACAGGGAAAAGAGTCAGAAAAGCAAGACAATTTCCTACAGGTGTGGAATGATTACAGAAAAAATGAGGAAACTACTCATTTAAGTAGGTTTTAAATGGATAAAGTGTCACAACAGATGGATTCCAAGCATCACACACTTCATCTCTAACAAAGATGACATTGGCATTTACTCTAATAGAAAAAGGTGAAAACCTCAATTTAATTTTACTAGTACCACTTTCTTTTCTGATCAGGATAACTAAATGTATTCTAGTGTCAGTGATTAAAAAATTGTGACCAGCTAGGTTAAATTCAATTGATTTGAGCCTCTAGTTTTCTCCTCAAGCTACCCAAGCACAGGGAAAACTGGAGCCAACTTATCATTTGCTGTAACAGCACATTACCAACTGCTTGAAGGAACAACCCAAGATAATAATAATAATAATAATAATAATAATAATAATAACAACAATAACAACAACAACAACAAAATAACAACATAACAGCAACAACTATAATAATAATAATAATAATAATAATAATAATAATAATAATAATAATAATAATAGCAATGACACATTGTTGCTATTATTTTTATTTTATTATTACTATTTTCCTTTATGGACTGCAGGCACCTTCATCACCTTTAGCCTCCCCACAACGAAAGGCAGATTTCTTCAGGAAATGGAATTGATAGAACCTGAGCCAGAGTAAACCAGCAGGGAAGTCCATCCACACCCAGCTCCTTTTTAGCAGCTGAACACTGCCTGTGGTACTGCCTGGCCTATTCCTCTGACATTATTGGAGATCTCAACTGAGAAAACAGCCAGGAAAGGAAATTAAGAACATCAAAACTGCTGTCTCTGTCTGGAGCAAAACCCTTTTTGAGAGAAAATGGCTCTCCTAACCTCAATTCTGTTAAGATTCAGTCCATCTCTGTGAGATTTGATTTCAAATTGATCTTTCAGAATGCATGGCCCATAGAGAAAAAAAAATAGCAATAAGGTAAAAATCAGTTATGGGAGAAATACAGCCGAAATAACACTGCAGGAAAGGCTCTGAAATAGCTCTTTTCAAAAGATCCTTATTGCCAAGAGATGAAACAAGCAAATAAAACACTTTGCTAACTGGGTTAAGGGAAACTGTACAGTTAATATATTTTCTATTAATCTTTAAGTATTTAAACAACTCTTATTTCAAGCTAAACATGCCTGGCAAAATCTGAACTTGACCCTTTACAACCTTTATCACATCAAAGCATATGACATCCACTTGGATTTCATATTTTTGTAAGCAAAAATGGGAATGCACCAAGTGATCCAACATTCCCGTTCTCGGCTCTTTTTTTTTTTTTTTTTTTTTTTTAGCGAAACAGAATCACAAATTCTTGACAATCAAAGTTAAATGACAGCTAAAAAGGTTATTTTCGCATCAGTTTCAAAGAAAACACGGAGATTTCAGGCAAACCCTGGAGCTGTAAGGTCAAATTCTATAAATCCTGGTTTATTTTGGTTTAGGTCAAGACTTTCATGTGAAACCAGAGTGATAACCTCGGTTTATAAATGTTATGATCGAGAAACAGAAACTTACCCTTAGGCCAAAAAAAAAAAAAAAAAAAGAAAGAAAAAAAAGAAAAAAAAGAAAAAGGTTGTTGGTGTTTGCCTTTTAATTTTTCTTTTTAAGTCCTCAAAATCAACTTAGCACTAATTAATTATAGACATCATTTGTTAAAAATATATTCCTGGTTACTGGGACGTTTACAAATATATTGATCTGTAAGGCACTGAGGAGGAAGAAAAGGTTTAAGAAGAAATAAGGAGGAAGAAAAAGCACTAAGGAGGACTGCAGCACTTAAAAGGATGTCTCTAAAGGCTGAATGGTTCCTCCTCCGGAAAAAAAAAGCAGAAACACACATCTCCTGAATTATCTGCAGGAGTCAGGAGTGTCGTGTTCTGTTCAAAAATAGTGCCTTCAAAGCTGTTAAGTCATTTAGGTAACACACAGCACCTTCATTTTAAGGTTTCCAGACTATTCCGCGTGAACAATTTCTCACGGAGGAGATATGCTGCTGTTTGGATCCTCTTTAACTTGCTAAATAAATTTGTTAATACCCAGGAGCAACTGTAGTACAGAAGCAGGTCCAAAATACAGAGAGTTAAAGAATTTAAGCCCTGCCACAAAAGAGTTTTACTCAGATTAAAAGGGAACAAAGCCACGTCTAATCTTTGTGCTGCCACTCAGACCCAGCTTGCTGGGCACTGTTAATTGCAGCCTTTGAGTCGTAGGAAAAATGCAGAACATCAGTGGAAAACCCATTTATTTGTGTCCTGTGTGTTAGACACAAAAAAATGCTTTAAAATGGAATAATGTGGGATGTTTTAATGCTAAATGGCATGTGTGATGACATTTACCAGCTCAGCGCAATCCAGCTGTGACCACAGCCAATACAGCGTGGCAGCACAACAAAAGTCACACTTCTGCAGCCCACACTGAGGATACTGGCCATCTGTATCATCATTCCAATAAAGAAATAAATACTTACCCTATTTAGAGCTGAAGTTCCGTATTTGTAGGATGAAAAAGGGATTTGTAAACCCTATTTTTCAAATAATCAGTTTAAAAGGAAATTTCCCTGTTGCTTACACCCGGGCCTTAAGATTTCAAAACAACCCGAAAAAACAAAGAAAGAATTGGCCCAATAAGATAAGATTCCTTAAACCTTTACATGATCTATTTAATATTTTAATTTGCCTTTGCTTTCTTTGTTAATAGCACCACTTGGGACGTGCAGTGAAAGCTCTTCCACAAGAGTTGCACTGGAAAAGCCTTAGCAGGAGACAACACATGCCTGCCTCGGGGTTACAAGACAAATCAATCTATTTTTCTCCTTTCCTCCAAGGGTAATTGGCCTTTAAAATTACAGAGAAAAATAGGCCCTCATGTCAGTACAATGCAGGCACATATACAGCCATTTCCCATTTCTTTTTCAGTTGGAATTCTCAGCTGAGAGGTAAACTTATAAAGGTGGGAAAATAAAAAGAAGATGAAGAGGAACGATTGCATCAGTTCAAATCCCCTCCAATAACAAGCAGCACTGTGACCAGCATTTGAGGCTGGAATTTACTGAAATCTTCTATGAATAGCTGTCATTTTTCTAGGCAGTATTTCTTTATTCTTGATTGTGATAAAATTTTCTTGAATCCTTATGACAGCCTGTACCACTGGCATTCATAGAGATTTATCACAGGATTTAGTCAAACTGAGGAGTTATAATTATTGCTTCATTTCCCATAAAATCTCACAAAGTAATACTGATTTTTACCTCATTCTTCTGAAATTGCCTTTTTCAAGGAGCAATCATGGCTATGAATATCCCCACAATCCTTCTGCTGTGCTGTACACATAATCACATATAGACTCAGTTTCAGCCTTTGAATACTTTTGAATTGTATACAGTGTATTTAAATTGGCTAATAAATTGTTTGATAGCAGTGAAACTCAGCTGACAGTCTTCTTACTTTTCTGACTGCTATTAAATCTGATTTGCAATACATTAATCATATCCTACTTTTATTAAGAGATTGTCATGTGAAAATATTTCCCTGTGCATAAAGATAAGCAATCAGCTAAGGTACAACTGATATATAAAAAACCAAGAACAAAGTAGAAAGCAGTCCAAACAACTTAGTGTTTTAAAAACAGAACTAATATTCCCTGGAAACAGTACTGAAAGCTCTGAACAGTTCATGTGAACTCGCTCACTGGGAGTGTGTGTACAGGTGTAAAGCAATTATTAGATTTGATATCTGAATGAACTCAGGTTCCCATTAGAGCCTGAATGCTTCAATGACCCTATTATTTTCCTTCCAATGCTCCCAGACCTGATCAACTTAATTATTCTGACTAGTGAAACATTTAGGACATGAACGTGTGATTTGTTTTAAGCCAAACGAGACAAATGAAAGTACTTCATAAAACAGCTCAAAGAAAAGAATAAGACAAGTGAGATGATGTGTCAAATCCAGCAAGGTTGGGTCTAAGTAACAGTAACAAAGAAAAAGAGAGAGGGATCCTTGACCATAAAAATTCATTTTTTCAGATAGTTTTTCCCTTGAACCTGTTATTTGTAACCTCTCCTGCATAGAGAAAAGATTTAGTAATGAATGAGAGGGGTGAAACAAATTTCAGAGAGTAAATTAAGTGTCTGCATCAGTACTGAAAGATTCCAACCCTCAAAACACAGAGATTGTGATTCTTCTTTCATGACTACACACACACTTTTAGTAGTTGTCCAATAGTAAAAGTAGAGCCTCTACTCAAAAACACTTCATGTCAGAGAGAACTGGTTTGCTGCTGTGAAAGCTGTGTTTCCCTGTTTTAATTGTCCCTACTATTTCTCTGCTAAGGAAAAGCATGTGACACTGCAAAAAACCACATGTATTCACATTTTAAGCAGATCTGCCTGGTGCTAATACGCTGTATTCTTCATCAATAATGTAATTTAAAATGTCCTATTCCCAGCTCCCCCATTAACACTTCCACTCCTGCAATTTGTACTTGCTTTGAAAGCGAGGTGACCGTGAGGTTACAAACCAGGACAAGGAACACAGACAGTAATAGGTTCTGAACCTGAAGTGCACAGGGAGCCCCCAAGTTCACATCCCTCATCCTGCATCTGTCCTTTAAGGAATCAGGCTGACACCCCGGTGGTCCCTGCTCTCAGAGAGGGCTGCTGAGCCTGCACGGAGCCTGTTTCTGTCCAGCCACATTGCCATCACCTCCCCATTCAATCTCAGACTTTTAGGGAAGAGGGAAGCTCCTGGGAGAGCAGCACCAGCTTGAGCTGGAGCCTGACATCAGCCCTCAGATGGGAGGATTCGACCTGACAAAAGGCACAAAAGGCTCCTCATCCCCTCTCCCAAATTGCCTGGTGGAAGTCAATACCAACCCCTTCCCAAAGTCACAATCAAAAGCTGACAGATGGAAGTCAAAGGGGAAGCTGGACAGCCATTCCCTACAATGTTTTATTAAAGAGCATGATGCCTTTAGGATTTCATCTTTTGTATTTTCAAATCCTGTACTGCACCAGGGTATAACACAAAACTCCACATAAAGTGTAGATAGCTGTCTTCACGTTTTGGTCAGACAAAACAATCCCTCTGGGCCAGAGATCCAAGGACACCCCACAGCCACTAAAGTATTTCACAATTCACAAAAGTGAATTTGAGGGCGAGCAAACTGGGGCTAAATGACTTGATTACCTGGATCTGTAAATGTAGGATTAAACCTTGATATGTAAATGGACCAAACTCAAAATTGTTTGAAAAACTCATGACTGTTGTCCATCTTGGGTGCAGCCTCTGACTGCCCAAGGTGTGCCTGTTGAAAGCCTTTAATAAATACTCACTTTATTCTCTAACCACCTAAAGAGAATAAATATAGTTATTTATAGGTATCTATAGGTGTTGAGAGAATAAATACAAGTTTGCCTGGCTGGGATCACCCCACCTGCACTGCAGCTTCCTCTGCCAGCATCTCCAACACTGCAGCCACATCTTCCTGCCCACAACCTGTAAGCAATGAGCTCAAAGACAGTGAGAAAAGGGAAAGCTCTCTTTGCTCCAAAGGAAATTCCTTCAACACAGGAGCTGGGTAATGATCCTGAAAAGCAGGTATTTCCTACTGGTTCATGCAAACTGATTTTTCTCCATACACAGACAATGGTGATATTCCTTGTAGCCTGCAAAAGTCAGTCTTCTGTACTCTTTATGCATCAGAAAAAAATTCTTTCTCTCTCTAAATATATATATATATATATATATAAAAAACCTACTACACAATGACTCGTAGCCTACATGTAAAATGAAATATTTTAAATAATACAATAAAGGCAGAATATCCGTAATTATTTTTTCTTTGATTAAATAAAATATCAGCATTTTTTATTCATGGCTAGGTTAACATTTACAATTCAGCACTTTGCAATATTTAAGTGGAATTGAATATGCTATGAGAAAACTTAAAACTACATCAGTCCTGTATGACCGGCTGGCACAGGCCATGGTTTTCTGTGCCCATCTGCATTTTACCAGAGAACATGAAAGAAAAGCTCCTGTTCCAGCCTGGCAGGATGATCTCACCACCACCTGTTACCTCTCTGCACCCCTCAGATGATAATAACTCGGTCCTGAAAGTGACTTTTAATCTATATTATTTGCATGTGCAGGTTATGTGAATGTGAAACTGTTGCTTATTAAAATAATTCATACAAGAAAGTAATTTAGTCTATACATGGCAGGCTCTGAGGTAAAATATAATAACTTTTGAGAACTTAGGAGTCTAATTTCTTTCTTGGCTGAGCACAGACAACTCCATTATGATTCAGTGTGAATCAGAGAAAGCAGAATTTGACCCTTTATGTTCATAATAAAGAATAAAAGCATAGACACAATTCATGCTGGGAGAGGGCAACAGGATGTCCCTAAAGAGCTGAAAATATTTGTCTTGATAAATATTTTTATATTCATACATTTAACAGTTGTTGATAAATATCTGAGGAAGGTTTATTTTACGTGCTGCTCCAAATCCTGAACAACCAGGAGTCAGACATTCACTCCTGTTTTTCCTCTGCAGAAGCAGTGGGACTGAACCTTCAGCTCCCACAGCACGTGGGAATGTAAAGATTGAAGAAATGGATCCACATTCACTTGGGCTGCAGGGAAAAACACCTCACACAGAGGTACTCAGGGAGAGGTTGGGATTGAAGCTGCTCCTCACCCTTTTCCAGGCTGAAGTGAGACTGAAGGATGAGGCAGGAGGGGCTTGGCTGTGTCTAGGGCAGCAGAATAGGGCACTGGGAGTGCAGAAAAATGAGAAATTTGGGGACAAATCCTGGCCTTCAGCACCTCCTGTGCACAGAGGGCCTGCCTGGCTAGTCAGGATGAGGATTGCTGAGTGATCTTTTGCATTCTCTGACATGGGAGAGACTCTTCAGGATATTCCATCGCCTCTTCCACGCCTTTAGACTTGAAAAGAAGGTTTTGTGCCACAAAACAAACAGCATTTTTCTTTCTGGCTTTGTTGCCATTTAGACATCTTGTTCACAGCACCACTCAAAAACTGGTTTTACCATAGAGACAAGGCAATTACGAATTTGGGTGAAAGAAAACAGGAGTTTCTCTCTGGGGTGGGAGAGAGTAGGAACTTACACAGATTTTGCTGCTGGATAAAATGATTAGGAAAATACATCCTTAGTGCCACTGAAATCACATTAATCCATCAGCTATTCTTTGCCCTAAGCTGGTAATGTCCTTTAGAATCATGTTTTGCTGTATATAAACACTTTTAACTACAAGCTCCTTCTATTTCATCCGAGGGAATATTTTTTCACGCTTGAACTAGTTTCATCTTCAGAAATAACAAAGTCAGTGTGTTCACAGTTTACACCTATTTGTGATTCACTGGGCACGGTGGCCTTTAACCATCACCCACCCCTTCCCTGAGCTTTCTCACAGCTCCCAAAGACAAGGGATTCTGTTTGCTTTTAAAGCCAAATCAAGGGAAACCAAGAGCAGCTTGCCCATTGTGCACCAGAAAAGCCCATTTTGTTGAATTAAACGTTTGATCAAAGGACTTGTTACCTTTTTTTTTTGTTTGTTTGTTTGTTTGTAGCCTCTTTAAATAGATGTTCTAGACAGAGTTGTCTGTAAAACAGGGCTGAGACTTTCCTGCACTTTGATGATAATTCCTGCTGCTGTCCTAGTACTTCTTTTGTATTGGGTACTCAAGGAAACAATTATATAAACTTACAGAAAAAGACATTTTTGATGCTCTTAGAAGTGCTTTATCAGCTGTTTATCATGAATGGGAAAAAAAACCCAAAAAACAACGAAAAAAGAAATCAGCAAACTCCTCCAATTTTCCAACCTAATATTTCAATTGAAAACAGCAAAAAGCTGAAATAGTAAATAAAAGAGAGCTTGTATTTCAGCTTAACAACTTGACTTGCAGGTTTTCTAGGCTTTGGATACAGAAAGCCATCTCTAGAGACTTTTCTGTGAGGATGGGGACTTTTTCAAATATGGGGTATTTTAATTCCATGAAATTCACATCTGTGATTTTGGAATTTCCTACTCAGCAGCAGCAGCAGCAGCAAAGCAAACTGTAGATGAAATATTTTCAAAAGGTTTACTACAAAGTTTGTTACAGGGATTTTTTTTTTCCCCATAAACTATGCAAATCTGGCTACTTATATTCCAAGAGTTCTACTGACTCAGTTTAAGGCAAATAACTATTCCATAAAGCAGCATGCTTGCTGGAAATGATATCTCAGTCCAGAAGGGAAAAATCCAATGAGGATAAATACTTTAAAGAATGCAAAGTATTTTCAGATGCCTTTTAATATTTTTTTATTATTTTTTATTTTTTTTATTTTTTTTTTACAAGAATGCAGTTAAATACTCTTGGAATGCCAGTAAAAAGAGTCAAGGTGCTAGCTGCAATTTGATTTATTTGGTTTGTTTTGAGTTTTTATACAAACCCAAGCCTTATGCACTCCAAGTCCAGCCCAGCATGAGAGAGCCTCAATATCTGCAAAGTCCAGCAGGAAGGATTAGAAAATGTCACAACACCTTCAGGGCATAGCAGATCCTTAAAATAGGGAATGATTCAAGAGTTTGAACAGGAAAAGTACAGCAGGGTGCCCTTAAAAAATCTGCATCAGGCTGGAAGGTCTATGAACTTTCCCTTTTCAAAAAGATCATCCCTTTTCTGATGCATTCTCACCCACATGAACAAACCTGGACACAGAAGGCACCTTCTGGAAGTTAAATAAAAATGCTCTGCATAATTTAAAGTAAGTTTATATATGTATACATAAAGGCATATCTTAGAAAAGCACCAACTTATGCCTTTTGAAAGGCAAAGAATCACTGGAAAAATGATAAATAGCTGATATCCAGGATTTCAGATTTTCCTTTGACATAGGTAATGACTACTTGTATAACGTCTGGAAATTCATAAGCTTTGCAATAACTCAGTCAAAATGGTTATCACTCAATTTCTGGCCACATATGGGTCTTTGAACATTGATTAACAGCTGAAAACAATTATGGTTTTGGAGTTTAAAGACAACATTTAAGACACTAATAAATCTAGTAAATTTTAGCATTGTAAACTCACTCTCAGAGCATGTCAAAAAATCTTTGCCATCTAAAATCTGAGTAGAAAGATAAAGTTCTAAGAATGTTTCTGAAACCAAATAAAATTAGTATTAATTGAAGTCCTGATAAACTCACTAAATGAAGAACCAACACTTTTTTTCCTTTTTATAAAGCAGTGAAATGTAATATTGAAAATTTTCAGCACTTTTCCCAAAGCATTTTTCAAACAGAGAAGTCAGGTTTAAGGTAATTATATAGAGCAATATGGCTCCAGCACATTTTAAATTTTCTGAAAATACATTATTACACAAGATATTAATTCTGCCACCTTAGGAAGATTTTTAAGCACTGACATAATTTTCCCCTTTTCTTGTATGTTCCATTCTCATTTACCACCACCAGATCTCTCAACTTTAATAAGGCATTAACAGTGCAATGTTTTGTTATGAAATATCTGTGTACATTTACAGATTATTTTGACTTTGTACACTTCTGAGTTACTTTTTTTTTTCTCAGTTTCCTCTGAGTTTGCTTGTAGTCATATAATTTCACTTCCAGTGATTTATTTCTGCTTCACAACATGAAGTATAAAAGCTTCAATCTGCTGCTAAGTGTCCACCTCTTCAGGGAGTAATCAGGAAATGTGATATAAAGTTTGAGAAACCTTGCAAAATACAAAGCAAGGCAACAGTAACCATGAGGGGTTCATGATATTTGTGTGTGAGTGAGGATATTTAACAGGTTTATCCTAACTGCAGTTTGCCAAGAGCTATCTGGTGAGATTCATGACAGAGAGAAGACTGTTTTGCATATTAAATTGTGTCACCAACAACCCCTCAGGTTTCTAAAAAGGAAAAAAAAAAATTAAAAAGGGAGGGTCTTCACACCAATTTGGCACTGAGAAAAATAATTTACACCCCACCAAGTCCCAATCATACATTTGGAAGCCTGTAAGGAATGTAGAGCACTCTTTATTTCTCTAAATAAAACATCAGCTAACTTTACAGATAACTTGCAGAGCAGTTAAATCCACAGGTACAATCTGATTTTCCCCAAGCTGTTTTACAACAATCCAGCCACTGCAGGAAGGAAAAGGGAATTTATGGGAGAGAAGAATGGAAAAACAGACTGAGTGTTGTCCTGGTGGAAGGGAGGAACCAACGCTGAGTGGGGCAGAGAAGGCTGCTCTGAACAAGCAGGAGTCCTTCCAAAAGCTCAAATCTTGTCCAAACTATCCCAGCAAAGCACCACGATCTCTGCATCACCCAAAAATTCCCAAAGCCAACCCTTGACAAGAAGTAGCAATGTTATTTCCACCCCTATTTCCACAGGAGAATGGATAAGAGCACCAAGGTTTTTCACTCCCTCTCTCCCAGTGATAGATGTCTGGCAGAATTATTTCCAGTGGTGCTGAAAATCTCACTAAAGCATCTTTAAAAAAATCCCAGGTCAAATACAGAGTCAGCATTTAAGCAAACCACTTAGCCCTGGATATGCTGGGTCTAATCCTTGTAGTTCAGCCACAAGTTAAGCTGTCTTTCCTTCCTTCTCCCTGAAAATGGCTTAATCATCCAGCCTGGCTTTATGTAATTAAAAACTCCCTGCCTGTAATTGACAACTGATGGAACCAGACATTAATTCTTATCCTACGGAGTTTATAGTTAATCTATAATACTAATATTGCCCATATTCAGATAATTCACTGAAATCATTGATTCTTATGCGTCCAATCCCCTGCCTCTGCAAAATCTACTTTGTGTCCAAAACCCCCAAATTAATTCAGGTCATAAAGGCTCTGTCTGTAAGAAAGGAAAAAAATTCAGAATATTAAGATGCTTTGTCCTGCTTTTTTTTGTTTTGTTTTTTTCAGGTGACCTGGAGACTGTGAACTGCAAAGAGGTTGAAGGATTTGGTCTTGTTGGCTCTTGTCAAGAGAAGGGCTGGGAAAGGATCTAACAACACCTTCAGCTGCCTGAAGGTGAATCACAAAACCTGAGCCAAACCTTCTTGGGCACAGCCAGGAGGTAAAACAAGAGCCAGCAGACCAAACCTGCAGCTTCAATTTAGCAAAAAAACCAAAATAACCAAAAAAACCCCAAAAAACACACACACACAAACAAAAAACCCCACAAAAAAAAAAACACCAAAACACAAAAAAAAAAAAAAACAAACAAACAAACAAAAAAAAAAAAAAAACAAAAACAAAAAACCAAAAAAACCCAAAAAAACCCCCCAAAAAACCCCCAAAAAACCAAAAAAAAAACAAAAAAAGAAAACAACAAAAACCCACCCAAAACATTTTAGCCAAGAAATGCAGGGCTGGGCAGGTTTGTGGGAGCTGCTCTGACATGTCCCAGCTGACCCCACCAGCGTGGTGCTGATCCTGCCCTGAGCAGATGAATCCCAAAAGCCCTCTCAAACATTTCTCACACCCCATCAGCTCACCGGTTCTTGTCAAGCACATGGCAGGGATTCAGAAATAATAAGTATTAACATTAGTTATTTTGGGCTTGTCATCAGTATTTACATCCACGCTCTTTGCAGTTCTAAATGCCAAGGCTTCGGTTTCAGTGATATTTTTCAAAAAGGAAAGAACTGCTTTTATTTTTTTTTTCTCCAATTTATCATTTCTAGTCTGTTCAAAGCTTAAGCCAGAACTCTTCAGTGAGACTTCTTCATAAATAACTGTACAAAATTAAAATAAATTAACATCTATTATTTAGCTTCGTTCTTAAAATAGTTAACATATGCCCACAGGCTACAGCCCATATTGAAAAAATAAACCTAAGTTTTAGATAGAGGATCTTCACCCCTTTCTGAGGACTCAGAAAATAATGGCAGAACTAGGATTCCCCAAACTACCAGTAATGGTCCAGCATTTAACAGATGTGAAATATTATTAATCCTATTTTCACAACTACGACAGCCATAATCAGGTTTATAGAAGCCTAAATCAGCTCTCAAGATCATCTCCTGCCACGTTCACAACACCCAGAGAGGTGGGCAAGGGTGGTGGAGGAGGAGGAAGGAAAGTGAAAGACTGGGAAAACTTAGTTATCTTTGCTAAATGTGATTAATCAGATTGCTGAAGGACTTCACCAAAGAAACACAAGGCTGACAGAATCTGCTTTATAACAGCAAGTAAGGACATTCCAAGAAAAGCAGCAAGTTTTGACAAATTCTTGAGATGTCACTGATTTGTGAATGTGTGTATCAGAGGAAAACGACGTGTAACTGAGAAAAGTCAGCACGGAAAACAGAAGGAAATTGAGAAGTTAAAAGAAACCGAAGGGGGGAGAAAAAGCTCATCAGACTGCTTCGTGATGTGGTGGCTTTTTTTTGTGTTGTTTTGTTACTTTTTGTGGCCTTATTATAGCAAAGATGGGATCCACAGGGACTGGAGTGATTGACAGATGTCTCTCAAGTGTGCGTGGTCTGAAATCATGAAGCACAAGCAACTTTAGCTTTGCTTTTTATGACGTATGCTAAAATTGGAAACAAAATAAATTACAGGGCAACTTCAAGGAAAGAATAAACTAGTTGGTATAAGTTGTCTTAATCATCTTTTTGCTCGAGCTGTGGAATAACTTTCAGCCACCACTGAAAATTGCATCTGCCAAAGAAGCTGCAGTTCAGGATCTTTGTCTTGGAGATAAAATGGGGAAAAAAGCTTATAAATCAGCAAAGAATTATTAAAATTATTATTCTACAAAGTATAAACATTACTTTTTATGGACAGACTGTGAATAATCAAATGAAAACAGAATAAGATAAGCTAACTTTCATGACAGCAAATCAGACTGATTTTGACCTTCTGACTAAATATTTTCCTGTAGCTTCTAAATAAACCTGCTTGTTATTCACAAAAGGATTCATTGCCACTTAATTAATTAATTAAACAGTGTCATTAGATCTAGAATTTAAAATAATTACTCTGACTGAATTCACAACACATCTTTGCTTTTAGTTCTTTTTTGAAGCTGGACTACAGAAACTAAAACACGACTGAGATTCAGAAAACCACTGAGAGCTGAATATTGTGTCCTCAAGCTCAGGCTAAACACAGAAGGAAGAACAAAATACAGGCAAGAAATGTGATTTATTTTCAAAGGACAGACGGGATGACATATGGGTTCAAAATACTGTAAAGACTCCAAGCCTAAAGCTATAAACACGTCCATAATATGTGGAATATATGTACACTGCTGATGTGTGCATAGACGTACACAAATATATATGGGAGAAATCCATGGCATTTAGAGGAGATGATCAGAAACCTGTCACAGCAAGAAAAACTAGGCAGAGGAATTAATTAATTTGGAATACCAGAGCTGAGGAAATAGTTTTCATAGAGCATCAGAGAGGCCATTAAATGCTGTGCAGCAGCACAGGTTAAGTTAAATAAAAAAACAGACTCAAGAAAGCAGAGGATTAAGTGACCTCCTGTATCTGGTAAGTAAAGGCAGGCCATGTGGTGGGTGAATATTGTGTCCACCAGAGCAGCCAGTCCTGTCCCAGAGTGAAAGGAGTGGGACAATGTGGCTCTGTAGGCACTCAGCCCAGAAATGCACAAACCAAGGAGCAGACCACAAACACCTCTGAGATGTTTGCAGCTTCATTGATTTTTCCTTTCAGAGGCCCCTGTGACTGAGGAGTGAAGCAATAACTCATTAATAAAGGCACAGACATTTAAAGAGTCACAAAATAGAGAATAACCAGCAGCACAGGTTCTCCAGGGGCAGGTCGAAGGGAGGCAGTGCCACAATATCAAAGTATTTAACTTAATATCAACCTTTAACTTGAGCTTTCCTCATCTTAAAGTTGACCAATTCACCCGGAAACCAACTCTTACTTTTTTCTACACAGCTGATTTTTAATACAGCATTATATATTATGCATGCACATGGCTTCATAAATTCTGTGCTAGAATGTGCATGAAAGTATGTTTCAAACACAGGACACTCAAGCAGCAATCCTCATCCAGCTGTGGGGGTAAAAAAAAAAATATTCAAATGCAAAGGAGGATTTATGAATTGAATTTATTTTTTATCTACCAGTAAGCCTAAGTTGAAACATGAATAACTGATTTAACACTGAAATGGTATTCAAATATTTGACTCCAATCCCCTATTGCTTCTAAATTCATTCAGAAGTCAAGATTATTAATTCTTCCTGACAGAAAATCAAGATTTAATGATCATCTGATAACCCTTAGGAATAACAAAGTAAACTGAGATGATAATTCAGACAAAATAAAATGATTTTACATATATAAGGAAAACATCATGCAGAATACCTATTTCGGCATTTCCTGTGGGGCAGTAACTAATTTTTTAAGAAAATACAGAGAAAAAAACTGTGCCTTAGTGTGTACACTAAAAGGTTTAGAAGGGAAATGGGGAGCCTCATTAAAACCTGCAGACCTTCAACCCTCTGCTTTGATCAAACAGACAAACTGAACCCCTCAAGCACTCCTTCAAAAAAGCCTGGAATGGGAAATGCATGGAAGAGTTTTAACCCAGTGACCTTGTGGAAACATTGCTGCTCACTTTAAGACAACACTGCCCTCAAGATCAAGGCATCTATTTACCCAGGCCCATCAGGCCAAAATAATGCATTCAAATAATGTGCTTTGTGCAATTTTTATAGAGCAGCTGATTTCAGCTTAGTAAAAATGATATGCAGTAAATGATTTTTGGGTAAATTTTTAGCTTTCAGGTCATGTCTGCAGGGAAGTAACATTAGAACTAACAGTGGTGTGAAAAATGGGAATGCAGAAGCTGTACAGCCTGTGCATTGATTTTTTTTTTCCTTTTTTTTCCTTTTTTTTTTTTGCCCCAGAGCTCTCTCTGGCAGCAGGAACACTGTAAAACCAAGAACAAGCCAATGACAATCTATTTATATACAGAATCATACAATATTTCAAGTTGGAAGGGACCAACAAGGATCACCAAGTGAGACTCCCTGCTCCTCGCAGGATTACTGAACACTAAACCCTGGGCTGAGCATGGCCCAGGTGCTTTGTGAACTCTCAGATTTGGGGCTGTGCCCATCCCCTGGGAGCCTCTTCCTGTGCCTGACCCCTCTTGGGAAGAACTTTTCCCTGGTGTCTAACCTGACTGCTCATTTTTTATTCTCTGCATGGTTTATACTTCAAACCAATTCAAATTGCAGCTCTCCAGTGGATGTAAAACATTGCCTCCCCTCGATGCAAAGTTCCTCTAAACACAAAAAACCCCATGAACCAGGGCAGGAATTCTGTCCTGCACTGAGTAAAAGATTACAGCAGAACACCTGAGAGCCAAAGTGAGCTCCAAAGGCAGCTCATGTGAATTCTGACTGCAACAAAAATCCTGGCAGATGTTTCCCCAAAATCCTTCAATCGTACTAACCTGAAACATAATTTGTAGGTTGCTGCTCATCTGAGCCCTGAAAGAAATCCCTTCTGATGCCATATCTGTTTGTTTTAGCCTGAGCATTCCAGAAATACCCATCCAATGGAAGCAAGAGGGGTGGGAACGTGCCCTGCCCTGCAACACCAGGTTGTGTCTCAGAGGAGGAGACCAAAACAGCTGAGAAACCCTCCCTCAGCTCAGCTGCCAGCCTGTAAGGGGCTAAGAAACTATAAATGCTTGAACAAAAACCACACCACAATCTCAAATTTTTGCCCTCCATAAAAATCTAAAAACCTGTCCTTGTGTGGAACACCAAGGGAAAAAACCCACAAAATCTATCCTTCCAGTGGAACACCAAGAGAACCTTTTACAAAGCACAGTTTGATTCTGTGTGGTTTGCCTTAACTTGGCCTGTAGAGCAATTGACAAAAGGTTTTGGAGGTCTTTCTGCCTGCAAAAGTGATGGGTGAAGATGAAAGACAAGAGCAGCATTTCCTTTCTTCCCACTGCAATTCTGGCTCCTTCAGCTTTTCTGCCCTGTACCTCACCCAAATGCAGTTGTGTTTTTAGCAGGACACTGGCCAAGGGGTTCCATCTCTTTCTGTGACACTCTCCACACACTGACACGATGCATTTAATCCGTGTAATTTCTTCATCTGCATCAAAACAGTTCTAAATTTGCACACAGCACTCCTGTTAAGTGGGTTGCAGAATGCACAGTGAGCTAAAGGTGAATGGAGTTGTCCTTCATGCTGACTTTATACGACTTATGGGTTCCCCAAAGATGCCATTTTGTCTATAAAATCCATTTCTTTGCTATTTTCAACATAAAACCTAAAAAGGTGCCGTGAAAAGTGCTGAATATCTTCCGTGGCAAATGAGGAGCTTGGGATTTGCAGGAAGTAATTAACTCTCCTTTTTTTTTTAACCCTCCCCATCTCAATCTTCCCATGCTGCTTTGTCAGTTTGGAAAAGTATTTGGAGGAGCCACCCCACGATGAACAGATGAACAGGAGATCAGCTCTGATGTTCACTGTGCATTTTGGCAGCTGCTCAGCACAGCTCAACCCACCATGAAGCACAGGCAGAGCCTTCTCTGGACACAGCTCTGGTGGCACTGTCACCTCAAGGCGACATTAAGGGAGCTGCATCCCCTCACTGTCACTTTTG
The DNA here is from genome assembly GCF_009819655.1 of Sylvia atricapilla. Lineage (NCBI taxonomy): Eukaryota > Metazoa > Chordata > Aves > Passeriformes > Sylviidae > Sylvia > Sylvia atricapilla. The sequence continues at coordinate 1,731,020 of NC_089174.1, forward strand.
AGAGGACACAGCCCCCTCACAGCCACCTTTCAGGAGTCACAGCTCCCACAGTGTCACCTTTGAGGGGACACAGCTCTCTCATTGTCACCCGTGAGGGGACACAGTTTCACCTTTGTCACCTCTGGAGGGACACAGTTCCCTTAATGTCACTTTGAGGGAGTCATATCCTTTCATTGTCACCTCTGATGGGACAGAGGGTCCCTCAATGTCACCTGTGAGGGGACAACTGCTGTCTGCAGTCTAAAACGCCAGAGTTGCACCAGGAAGAATTACAGGTGGTGGCATTTGTGGGATGGATGTCATTGCTTTCTCCCACGCAGGAAACAGAAGTGAGAGTGATAAATGATGCCAACAACGATGTTGGTGTGGTTTTAAATGAACCACACCCCCCAAATCTCCCTTTAGATTAACGTTCCCTGCAGTTCCCTTTATATTAGACCAGTCCAAAAAACTCCTAACATCTTGAATATTTTAATTAAAATTATCACTCTCCTATTTTAACTCTCTAGGAAACACACCTACTCCAAGAGCAAAGCCTGAAATCAGTGTTTACAGAACACATTTCTGCAGATGATGAGGGAAAAATGGAACTTCTTTCCACTAGGAGCCTTTCCCCATCTCAGTAGGGGAGAATGATAAAATTCTTTGTTTTGAAGACTGCTAATGAAAAATTCTAATAACTCTAACTCATACCAAGTAATACCTAAAATACAGTCCTCAAACACGTTCCCTAGAACCCCTTCAATGAGTTTAAATTCCCTCTCCTCTGTTTCTCCTTCCCTTCTCCACAGTTGTGCTGCTTTATTGGAACCTCCCAACATTTAAATCCATTCACTCACACACAGCAACAGACCAATCTCACATTTCTAAAACCACTAACATTTTATAGAAAATATTAAACGATAGAATCTTCTCTTTCCAGAAGATCTGTGACCAAACTGCAAATTTCTCTATTTCCAGCACAGTGTGCATAGACACATTCTAGATCCACACATGCAAAAGTACATAAAAACTTCCTTTTTTTCTGCCAGACATTATCCACCTGGTATAAAGCTGATTTTAAATACACAACACTATTGAATGATGTTGAAGTGACTTTTTTTTCTCCTTCAGAATACAGCCATACCCTTTATGTTTCTAACAGCAAATGATATTTGACATTTAAAAATCAAGTTATCCTAATCTAGAGCTCTACCACAACAGCACCAAGAAAGCAATGAATCTTTCCAGAGAAAAAAACACATTTTTAAAAAAATTCAAGATAATTTTAGTCACAAGTAATTGAAAACGTAATTTAGAATTCATTACTTTGCATGGTTAATTACACCAGAAGAGTTTCAAAAGATGATGATGAGCCAATAAAGTAATTTTTTTTTCCTGAAACATGATATCAGAGTAAATAAAATAATAAAATGCAAATTAATTTCACTATTTGGATTATGTTGAAAACATTAAATGCATACCAATGTGTAACCCAGTCCTGATGCTGAGGCATTGCACCTGCAATCATCTTGGAATTTTGAGAATTGAACAACGTAGACAAGTCTACAAAATTTCTGACAGGCCATTCTTTATTCTTAATTCACCATAAGGACAAAATGTTCTTATTCATGACTGTGCCATTAGTCCCCAGCTCTTCTGAAGCCCAGAATGGATTTCCCAACCTCAGCACCTACAGGACACAGCAAAGCCAAGGCTTCGTCTCCATCCCAGGTGAATTCCGCACTTTTCTTCAAAAGGAAAACACAGGGCATGTGTTTAACCAAAATACCTCATTCAGAAAGAGAATAAAGTTCTTTTGCAGTGACTGCCTGCCATCCACCTGCAGCTACGGAGCAGCAGCAGAATCTGTGACCTTATTCCTTTTTCATAAAGGGCACTTAAGCTAAATGAACTCCTTGCCCACGTTCCTGGAAAACAAAAGTCTTGATTTGACCTCGGAATTTTTGCAGCAGTCCCTAAAGTCAGTCTCTTTTCCCTGTGTAGCTCCAGCAGATTGGAAGGTCAGCAGTGGGTACACGGTTTATGCAATTACAGCTTTCTGAACATTTTTGTCTGGAGATCTTTAGAATAATTTAAGTGGTTTGAGTATAACTGAGAGAAAAAGGAACTGTCACGCATGAACCACATTGGAAATTTCCCTTGCTGAGGCACATGGCTGATTTTAAATTGCTACCATTGCACCTGGAGTTCAATTGTCTGTTTTGGTCATGTGGGATATCTTACTCTGGCTTAAAATACACATTTTCCTAATAATTTTAATTCTCTAAGGCACAGATAATTCTAAACCTCCCCAATATCACGCTCCCAAAGCTGTGTGTCCCTGTGGGAAGAGTGAGGTGTCTGTGTGTGCTCCCCGGGGCTGATTCCTGACACATTGTCCCTGACAGGGCTCAGTGAGAACATCACGGATCCCAAATATCTGCCAAACACACAAACCCCAAATATTGGCCAGAGATGTGCACGGCAAAGGCTGCAGCTGCCAGGATAACTCCAGAGGTGTGACAACACCCAAGCAGAGGATCAGAGACATTTGCAGAGGCAGTGCCACCACAGCAGCACCAGCAGAGCGTTCAGGAGGAGTTTATTAGGACGCCTTTAAGTGCTCAGCTTTATAAAACATAAATACCACTGCCCTGTCTGTTTTCATTTGTGCATCACCCAGCGAGGGGATGGCAAAGTCAGGCTGCCCCTGGGTTTTCTCTCTGAGTCACCTTGACTCCAGCAGCGCATTTCTGCTGGAAGCAGGAGCAGGCAGTGCCATGGAACAGCCCCATCACTGCTCCTCAGCACAGCCAAAATGCTCCTTTTCGCCTCTCTCCATCCCCTAAAGCCTCAAACACTTTATTTCAGAACTGCAATTTTCATTTCATTGTGGTCACAATCACACCTTCCTTTAAAATAGTTCTTTCAAGAATCACACTACATTTGAAGCTGCATGAAGAAACCTCAACTAAGGTGTTTCAATTAACTAATTTTGAGGCAATGTTTGAAAAATCAACACTGCCTCAAAGACAACTCGCTGCCCTTTTGAAAAGATGTCAGAATAAAATGACACATATCACAAGACCACTATGGCTTTATCTGCATGGAAATCACTTCCAAAGTGAACTTCCTCCAACAGAGTCAAAAAAATCTGCACTAATTTGCTCTATATTTGGACTATGAATTATGCAACCAGCTGGGAAACTGGACACCACTTCTTCATCTCACCCTGCAGAGCCAAGAAAAACAGAGCTCCAGATACTCTGAAAACATAAAAAAATCTAAGGCACAAGTAGTGTTCTTTGGTTGCCATCATGAACTCTGCTTTACTACTGAAAATATTATGTGAGGCATTTTTTCTTTAGAGATTTACAGTCCAGTGGAACTGCAGCTCTAAAACTCATTATCCAACACCACTGCACCCACTATGTCAGAGCAAAACACAGGAAAGCAGTAAAATGTTATTTTGGCTATTTCTAAACTTTGGAGAAAGAGATACAGTGACAAATGAAGGCTATCAGAAGAAGGAACTCACTTAAAATTATCCTTTGTTATTTAGGAAAATCTCTGTTTCAGTGATGTTTGTGGGAAATATTGAGAATTTACGGTCAGAGATGTGAGCAACTATTATTAATTATTCTCAACAAAGAAGCTCAAGTGGATAAAAATATCTTTTTTTCAGATACAAATATGTGACTGTAAACAGCAGATAATTAACAGTAAATAAAATTATCTGTGGAGACTAACAACTCAAATGGCCAGCAGTGCTCTTCTGCCAGCCTTTGGGACTCATACAGGAATTCAGGCAGCAGAATTACAAGTAGCAAAATTAAAAGTAGCAGAATTAGAAGTAACAGAGCTACACTGGGTATGAAAAGGTGTCTGGAGTTGCAAAAATCCTTATTTGCACCTGAGAAAAACTTATTCTTGGGAGAAACTGGGTTATGACAGGGAAAGTTTCTTTGAGCCACGTTAGCACCAGAAAAAAAACCCACACAAAACAAAAGTAATTTTTTGTTCATCTGCAGTAGAAATTATCATTAGTTTTGAGTTGTTTAATTTGATTGTTTTTAATTAATTTACTGTTTCTTAGTTTGTAATATACTTACTATTCAGCAAAAAAACACTTGGTAACAAAGTATCAGAGGATAATAAAAGATGAAAATAATTTAGACATTTGCATCTTCTGATAAAGAAGAAACTATTTCACAGAGAAATGGTGGCTGCATTTTGTGAACTCTCACATCCTTTACCTTGTCAATAAAAGAGCTGAGGATAAATTGAAATTTGGAATGCTCTGCCATCCTTAAAAACTATGAGTAACACATTATTCAGGAAAGGTCACTAATTAAAGCTGTGTGAAATAGAACAAAACAGTTTTCATGATGATAAAAGCATTTTCTTACTTCAGGAGTATCTGTTTTCCCCTGTGCTGTAAAAATAAATATATCATTACTTTTATATTCAGCTGTTGAAGGGGTTAGTTACAGGATAATGATGATTCTTGCCACTTTTAAAAGTAGAAGAAGGTGAAGAGAAACAACTTGGATTAACTATAAATAAAAAGCTGTTTACCTGCTAATACTCCTCAGCACAATCTCATCAATTTTATGGCAACTTGTCACCTGGAAGCTCATCACAGCAAAAATAAACACTGAAAGAGTTGCTATCACCTGCAAAAGCCTTTTTGCCAAAATTGACTTCAGAGCTTTGGAGTGTGGGGTTTGATTCAGGAGCCCCAGCAAGGGTCTGACAAGCAGGTATTTAAAATTAACACCAATTCACAGCTATTTGGCCAAACAATGGTATTTCCAATGCTGATAGAAATATTTCCTCTCAACAAGCACTATTTACCAGTGACAAGTCTGACACTAAGAGACAATTTCCATTTTTGCACTATAAATAAGACTCGCAAGCTCAGCACACATTTAGGACTTTATCTTGTCCCAGAATCTAAACCCCTGCTTCCATAAAAGAAATTAAAACATAGTTAAAAAAAGATAAATATTACAACTAGAAGATGTTATCATTACCTTGCCCACTTCGTAGCCAAATCAGAAATAAACTCAACATAAAAATGTCATTTGGGAAGATATTTTCTTTAGGTTTGGTTTCTAAAGTCCACAAATAACCTGAGATGGAGTCAGATTATCAAATATGGGAAGTAACTTGAATAAAAAATGTCACAAATTGAACATTGGCAAACACAAATTGGCCAAATAAAAGAGAAACAGTGGCAAGATCCTTCTGTGTAGAAAATGAAGAATAAAGACAAATTGAACTAATATTTAAAGACGTAATTATTTTGTAATTAAAATATTTTCTTCAAAGCATTGTGAGAGTCAGAGATAAATGGTGAGGTGACACTAAAACTACAGGCTGCAGTACGGAGTGTCTTAAAATGAAAATTTACAAGTCAGCTAAAATAAGTTTACACACTAAAACTACATCTTCGCTTTCTCACAGAAGTTATTGGACATTTTGGGTTATTTCTGCATGCAGAGCCAGTTTTGAACTGTCTGCTTGGAGTCAGTATAAAACTTTATAGCTTCCTGAAATATTTGTGCCAGCACAGAATTTTTTACACACGTGTATATTTGTCTATATATTATATAGAATCCAACACAGATTCACACGTGTATAATACCTACACATACACAGAGCTTTTGATCTCATTTTCTGCACAGCAAAAGTGACTTTTAAGGCCTGAACATTCCCCCTCACACAGCATCAAGAAGTGACTGATAAAAAAGACATGGAGGTTTTTGAATGATAAAATGTTTTGACGTTTATGTTAAAAGTGTTTTACCTCTCACATCTTTAATTTGCACCACAGACAGGTTGTCTGAAATATGTTCTTAAATACATCAGCCCTGCTCATGGAGCATTTTACTCAGAGATTTGTCTGCTCCATTCAAACGCTGTCTGAGGTACTCCTGTGTGTAACATGCCACGAAGCATTTCTTCATCATTCCTGCTGAAAACTGCTGGAATCGGGGCAAGGGCACACTGACAAACACCGCAAGCATCAGAGTCACTCTCTGTGATTCTGAGGTAGACATTGCCAAAGAAAAGGCATCCAAAAATCCTAAATAATGAGGCTGAAGTGTAACAGAGAAGAGACGTGACATATGCTCCACCACGAGGTTGTGCCTCTTTTTGTATTACCATAAACCTCACAACACTATGAACAACTGAATAAATTATTTCATGCTTGACACTATTCCTTCAATATACTTCAGTTACAAGCCATGAAGGCTCTCTCTGTATGCCAAACATCCTTTTAATTGAGAAATAATCTGCACAGCTGTAGGGCCAAACTGGGCTGGAGCTGCAGCTCTCAGGGTTAACAAATTCTCATCCTTGGTGTTTGAGCACAGCTGAGACCACCACTGGAATGTGCCTTTTCACCAGCACCATTCACCAGAGAGCTGGGTGAGCTACACTGCTGTAAGGTCAATGTTTAATATTGCCATTAAACGCTGGTATTTTTACATTGTTCTACAATGAACTTCAGGCTTGGGTTTTGTTGTTACTCTTGTTATTTGCTTAATTTTATCATTTCTTTCCTCTAACTAGGAGCCCTAACAGACCACTCATCTTAGAAACAGAGCATTTTACTTTTGGACAGGTCTGTTTATAAATTTCTACAACAATGCATTTTTAAGGAGTAAGATAAGTATTGATTCATGAAGCAATCAGTGAAACACTTCTAAATAATTCACCACTGGGCAGAGGTAAAATTCTACTACTAATTTATACCTTCATCTTCCTTTTCATAGCTGGATTTTTTGACTCTTCATTAAGTGGTTTTGAAGTCTGTTGAATCCGGACATTTGGGAAGCTAAATGTTCAACAGATTGGAATGTTCTACTAACATATACTTAAATAATGCCTTGTGAATGACTGATCCTATAAAATTCTGCAGTTCCTCTGGAGTTCACACCTGAAGGACAGTGCACTCCTCTTTAAACTATGTCTAAAGATACCACAAGAACTTTACTCCATTCACTGAGCGTGTCTTGCTTTGATATATTTATTGTTGATAGAGAATTCTGAGGTTGATTTGCTTTCTAAACCCACAGGTAATAAACCACGTGAATTAATTTAGTTTCATATCAAGATGCACTCTGCTGTTGTAACAGCTGTTTAAAACAGCTCACAGGTGAGAAATTCTTTAGGAGCTGAGTACATCAAAACTAATAAAAAGTGAGTAAAAGTAAAGTACATCTTCTAAATTTTGCCCACATAGCTATGTAAAAGAAACACAGAGCTCTTTTTCCCTGTGAAAGTGAGTGCATTCACAAAACAAAGCATAAACCCAGATAAAATATGAACAGAACAAGCCCACAGTCTCCATACATTTTAAGAGATATGGCCCCAAATTTTCAGTGTGCTTAAGTTTTATTTCTTGGCAAATGCTTACAAAAACCCACCAGAGCCGCGTGAGAACAAGCAAGGACATATTTTCAGCAGTGTTCCCTTGTAAAAAGGCACAGCTTTTGGAAGAGAAGGCTCTGGGAGAGCTCAGAGCCCCTTGCAGTGCCTAAAGGGGCTCCAGTGGAGCTGGAGGGGCCCTTGTGACAAGAGCAGGGAGTGACAGGACACAGGGAATGGCTTCCCACTGCCAGAGGGAAGGCTTGGATGGGATTTTAGGAGGAAATTCTTCATTGTGAGGGTGGCGAGACACTGGCTGTGGCTGCCCTAAGAGATGCAGGTGCCCCCCTCCCTCCCTGGGGGGTTCAAGGCCAGGTTAAAAAAGGCTTTGAGCAATCTGGGCTGATGGAAGGTGGGGCAGGGAGGCTGGAATCGTTTAGATGATTTCCAAGCTCCCTCACAACCCAAAGCACTCTATAATTCTATGGCTGTACCGTGAAATATGCAGGTTGCTGTTTTCAATATTGGTGATCTATCACAGTACCCAGCCCAGGAAGAAACTCAGTTTATGGGTTAAGAGCTACTGACTTCAGTATTTGCAATGGTGAATGTGCAAAAATCTCCTGTAAAATATTATTTCCACTTAAATTACCACTGCACTGTTAGCAAGCTAATAAATCCTTATGAAGATCAGACACTGAGGAGGATCTACGATTATATTTCTGATGGAAGGAAATGGCATGGTTAGGGAGGATGACTCTGTCTGCATCTTCAGGACGTGTAAAAAGTTTCTGCCTTAATTTATGCTGTTTGAAAGCCCTGAACTAGTTTTTTAAAACTTTATCCTTCAAAGGCATTCTTAATATTCAAAAAGACCTTGCTAATTAACTCCTAAAACTACCTCAAGTCCAACCTGCTTTTCCTGCTCCTTAGAGAAGTGTTAATTACACAGATTAAGCACTGGAATTCCAGCTGTCACCTTCCAATAGCTTTCTTCCTTTTTAAATAAGGTGCTTTTGTGCTGATCTCTCCTTTGCTTTGAGCAGAGCTTTGGACGGGCTGCTTTTATGATGTAGCAGTTGCATGTGACTATTAAAAATGATGTGACAGCACAGAAGGCACATTGAACCAGTCAGGGAAGGTGCAGCTCTGTCCTGACGTGTTTTGACATCTGGCAGTGAGTTTGGGCTCAGCCCAGCACTGGGACACAATCTCCTGGACTCCCAAGTGGTGCCCAGGATGGCACTGCCAGCACCGCGGGGTGTGGTGACAAGAGAAGGGACAAAAGGCCACAGTTCCTTCAGCGTGACCTCCAAATCCACTGTGACAATTAAATGTCACAGGCCTCCCAGACAAGGGCTGGAAACTTCTTCCCTGGAAATACCCAGGACAGCCCCTGATTCGTGGATCCTTTTTTTCAGCAGGAGGTTGGCTGAGGTGACCTCGAGGTCCCCCCCAGAACCATTCCATGATGCTGTGAACACACCAACCACCACCACGGGGAGGAAGACGGCCAGGGGAAGGGTATTTCAAAGGATGAAAAGGGTTTTACCTGTGCTGCTATGAGTAAATTATACGCTAGAGTGGAAAATCCACTCAGCTGTGAGGAGGTTTCTCAATTCCTTGGTGCCAGGCTCCCCCCTTCCAGGGCCAGCAGCTGCACATGGGGTCAGGGAGCTCCTACAATATTCCATGTGCAGGCAGAGCTCTCCAGCTGGAAAACTCAGCATGGGCCATTCCCTGGATTTCCTCTGGCCTCAGCCTTGTGCAGGTTCTGCCTGAGAGGCAGCAGCCTTCAGTTAGTGAAGCATGGAGATGCTGCCCAGTTTGAAAATAGAATAAAAATAATTACTAATCATTACCACTACAACACAATGGCTCACGCAGAACTCGCAGTCAAAATCTAAATTACTCCAATTATCTTTTAATCAAGGTCTAATAATATTTACTGCAGTGTGCTCAGCTGGAAGCACACTCCTAGCTCCAGCTCAGATAAACTGACCAGGGTCTGTGTGCTTAGGAAACACAGTCATTAGTCACAAATGTCTCCAAAACACCCTGGAAGGAAGAACACCCTTCCCAACAAACACAGAGGAGAATTCACACATTTCAGAGTAGGAGAAAGCTGATCTGTGGTGCAGATCCAGGGATGTACCAGTGATCCAGGGTCAGGCTAATCCAGGCATTCCCCTCATCAGCTGATTCTTCCTGCTGCCACCTTTTATTAATGTTATTAACTGCTGCATCAATCCCCACCAAACCCAGACCCTTCAAGTCTCACTTGTTCTCTTGCTGCCCCACCTGAGCTCCCTGGGACCACGACAAGCATCCCACCTGAACTTCAGCATCACTTCAAATCAAGGCTTCACAGAGAAGTTTTCTTCTGGTGACATACACAAACAGCATTTCCTTTAAACACCTGCCACGTGTGATGTTTTATATCCATCAGTTTAATGGAGTGGTTTGATACTTAAAAAGAAATTCTATAGATAAGTAGATAGACAGCAAGAAGAATTCAAAGTTAAAATGGCACATGGGTTATCTCACTTTTAGATGTTTAACGGCTTAGGAAGCTCTGAGCTTCTGCTTCCAATATATTAAAAAGAAATTTTAAAAGTCCTAACATATATGAAAATCTGATATATTCTAATAAATGAGTAAAATTTACAGACTCTTTTCTAATTGTAGAATATATTCTACGCTTACACCAACTGTCATCTCATCGAGGCAGGATAGGTCCTTCCAAAACACGAAAACCAGAGAGAAATATTCATGAATGGCCTGGAACAGCACACTCCCAACCTCCTGCTCCTTCATCCAGCCCTGCTTTTCCAATCTTTACTACTTTCAGTTATTTCTTCTTTGCCCTGGATAAAAGATTCAGTGCTATGAATACAAAGAGTTCAGCAAGTTGAGGGACCACACTGGTTTTGTAAGTAAATAAGCATCACTCAAAAGACAAATCAGTTCTGATTACAGTTTTGTGTTTCAATGGCTCACGTCTTATCTGGTTTTGTTTGGGTCTTTAAATCGATGAAAGGGTGCTGGCAGTTGTGATTAAGAGGTCAAGCACGGAATACAAAAGTTTTTTAATCTACTTTTTCCCTCAACTAGCACTCGGTGTCCCGAGTTATTCATACCAGCAGGAGGCTGTGGGTGAACACTGCCCCATGGCCAGAAACACAGGGAAAAGCCTCATTATCACCTACGCCTGAAGTAAATAAACCCAACGGGAGTTCACATAATCCAAGCACATATATTGCCTTTCAAATCCAATAATTGCATTTGTTCCCTTTTTCCAAACTATCAATTCCTCTTTGGAAAGCTTAAAAAAAATTAAACATTGTTTTTTGGTGGTTTGGGGTTTTTTTTTTTTTGTGTGCCTGTGTTTTGAGGGAAGGGAGCCTCTTTTGTTGTTACACAAAAAAAGAAGCAAGAAAGGTACTACCCTGGACAGAGTCCGTTAAAAATCAGATTATTTCCACAGCATTCTCCTATTATTCACCTGCCAGTAAAATATGTACACTCATTGTCTCTCTTTGAATGCCTATTTTTATCTGACTGAGGCTATATGGTCATTTTTGTACTTATTACTGAGTTACTAAGTTTTTTTTTTTTCCCTCCTTCTTCTAAAGCATGTTTTTCTGTTCTCAAAAACTGGGCCACATGCCTCTGAGGAGAAAGTAGTGCATTATTTCATTCCCACCTTTTCTTCTTTTTTGGCATCTCTGAGGCCTGCTATGCCCAGAAGTGCTTCCACTCAAGCTGGACCATCAAATCAATTATCACAGCAGTCTGCTTCCTAAATATGAATGGCAATGAATGACAACAGGCAAGGCCAACTTTCAGCTTGGATTTGTCATCGGGAATGTAAATTTTTTTGTTTTGCTTTATGGATGTTTGGTAGAGTGGCAATTTGACCAAACTCTTCCCCCTGCTGTCTGCAGCTGCATTCTCTGGGTCCCCAGATGAAAAGCTTCCCCTTTGCTACACCAAAAATAAAAAAATTAAAAAAGTAAGACATAGGGAACTATTCTCACCATAAAAGTTCTCCTTTCTGCTTATCTTTTACTACAATCACTGCTGTCAATGAAAAAAAGGAAAAGCACAATGACAAACTGTTTCAGTTTCTAGATGTTTCCCAGTTTCAGGGTGCAATTATTTCTAGTGCTGTTGCATCATTTCACGGCAGATCCCCACTTCCAGCAATGTGTCAGGGCTTTGCAGTTGGAGTGAGCATGGCCTTGTGACAGCACTGAAAGTTTAATTACTGTATGAAAAGACTCATGCACAATACAGGACAATGCAAGCAAACCTAGTAAATTAGAAAAAAAAAAACAAGAAGTCTTATCCCTTACTCACAGTCATTGCTTGGAATTCATGTTTTCCCTAATGACAAACCACTTATTTTTTTGCTAAGAAGAGAATTAAAGTATATAAATACTAAATGTGGTTCTAAAAGATGTATTTCTAGGGCTCTCCTTCACTGACACTACTCATTCAAAAACCTACAAAGAACGAAATTTATATTAAAGCCCGGCCTAATTTTTGGAGAACTGATTATACACGATGAAAGGGGATTTTAGGCAGGAACTGGGACACATACCCAAAAACTTTGGGGTGAAAACACTGCAAAGGTTGCGTTACTGCCAGTACACATAATCCCAGTGGTCATATAGGAAAGATTGTATTGCCTATTTTAGTAAAAACAATTTCAGCCAAGCAGGCAGCAATTTATTTCTTCCCTCGCAAGACGCACGAAAAAATAACACAAAAACTCTTTTCTCACATCCTTTTAAAAGACTCTTTGAGTTGTGAGTGAGCTTTATCCTGCCAGGAAGGGAGGGTTGATGGTTCCACCTAGTGGTGTCCACACAGCTCCAGTGGGCAGCACTGGGACACAAACTGGGAACAACTTCTGGTGACATCACTTCAACCCATCAAAGTTCTCACGGGCTCATAGCTCCATCAAATATTTAAGGGATAAGCTTTTGGTTTGTACAAGCTAGTCAGTTCAGTTATTCAATTGCTGAACTTTAATTTTCATTGCAAGCCAGAACCCAGTCAGTGTCATTTTCTCCTTAAACCATAAGGGCTCTTCCCAGGAGTCCCTTCCAAGTTTATTCATTTGCTATAAGAACAGGATTTCTACAACAAATTGTAAGAAAATTCTGTGTATAAGATGACATTTGTGGGTCCTTTTGTTGTTTGGGTTGTTTGTTGTTTTGGTTTTTTTTTAACAATTGATCTCATCTGTGGCCAAGGAGCAAGTTCTTCTTGAACTTGAGCAAAAAACTGCTTGAGCAGCTGAGAGAAAAAAAAAAAGATTTTTGCTGCTGGGGGCTTTGATGCTCTCTCGAGAAAGCTGCTTTTATCCAGTGGCTCTGCTCACCCATCAGCACAGGAGCCTGAGGACCATCACCCTGTTTCACTGACTTTTGTCTCCCCACTGACAGGGACAGCCCTCAGTAAATGATTTAAACACATCTTTCAGAATGCCTGGAACTACAACAGAAGCAACTCAGCCTTTTCCTTTCAATAAAGTAAGGAATTCTTTTCCTTTTCCTTCCAATAAAATAACATCCAGAGATGCCACAGATGAGCCAAAAAAAGGTTTGGGGGGTTTTGGTTCATCAGGTAAAGTGTGAATGCCTCATTCGTGAAGACATTTCTGAAATTTATCTTTTGGAATTGTATAATATCCTGAAAATGCAAAATGTTAAAATTGCTTGCAGAGTCTTATTTATAATGGGGTCTTATTTATATCAGAGCATTTCTAAATATAGATATTTCAGAATATACAGGGCAAAGAGAGAGTTTACAGCAACCAGAAGCCCCAAAACACAGCAACGTGAGTTCCAGCCACATCTCCAGACCATTTCCTGCTGCATGAAAGGAGGAAAGGAAGTCTGGAAACGTTTCCTTTGGTGCTCCCCACTCCCCATCTGGCAGTTGTGAATTCTGCTCCACGAGATAAATAACTAGTGAAGAGTGAAGAGCTGCAGCACATCCCCGGGCCTGACGGGCTGACTACCTGTCACATAATGTTGGGAGTAGGATTATGTCTGAAAAGGTTGACAGAGCACAGATTTATCTCTCTAAATCAAACACTGTGTGTTTAGCTAGACTCAGTGAACTTTAACTAATTAGCCCATCATTACAGTAAATTCATATCGAGTAATTTTCGAAAGGCTAAAGCCAGAGCCCAGAATATTTACACTTAACCTGAAGTACTGATAGTAACAGCAAGCTATTGGGGGAGATTTCTTCTTAAAAAAAATAGCAAACTCAACCTTTTCATGCCAATTGTTCAAGGTGAAGCCATTTCTAAAACAGACATTTGAAAAAATAACTGAAAATATACATCTATCTAAATGGAGATGAGCTCAGCTGGTCAAAGCAGGATGCTAAACCCACCAAAGTTAAGGGTCAATCCCTGCATGGGCCATTCACTTAACACTTGGATTTGATGATCCCTGTAGGTCCCTTCCAACCCAGAAAATTCTGTGATTTTTGTGAGTTATCTATATACAGAAAAAAGGAGTTGAAAGTGGAAATCAAAAGGTTACACAGTGCCAGAAACATCATATTTTCCATTGCCTCTGTGTTTTATATCATGTCTCAAATAAAGGAATAAATACTGGGGAACAGCAATTGCACTTGAAGATGAGCCCATTATAAAGATGTTCATATCTGTAAGAAAAATCTGGTAAAAAGTAATCTAAAAATCATAACTGCAGAAAGACTTTTAGAAAACAACAAGACATAATTTTGAAGTAACAAAACCATGTTTATCTTTCAGTTTGCAGCAGTGTGAATGTGTTCTTGCCGCAAAGGGCGATGCAGAATGAGTGCAAGGATTGTTGAGGGAGAAGAAGAAATCTCCTGCGTTTGGAGGCTCGAGGCTGCAACTCTGCCTTTGGCTCCTCTGTCCTGCCCTGATTTGTGGATCAGCCTCTCAGAAAAGAACAGGGAATGTAACACAAGAGAGGTGGAGCAGCTTTTGGGCAGACAGAGAGAGTTTACAAACCACACTTGAAACAAAAAAAAAAAGTGATGGGAGAGTCTTTGTCCATTTGAGGAGTTCTGAACCTGCTCCTCACTGATTAATATTTGTACAGGAAGGAGGAGGGAGAATTGCAGCCTCCTGCTCTCCCTGAATTGCTGAAAACCCCAAACCTTTTCCCAGCTGTGGAAAAGCTTCTTCCACAACATGGAGCAGCTCCAGGTGTGGGCTGTGGCTGGCACTGAGGCTCACCCAGCTCAGAGCACCAGGATTCACATGTGCTCCTCCTCTCCAGGTGATGCTGCACTCACCTGACAACATCTCCCGGGCTCTCAAGTACCTCATGCTCCTCTCTCCTGTCTCCTGTCACTCCAGGTCACATCACTGCACCACCCACATCAGTAAAACACACTGCTGAGCCCCTTTTCAGTAAGGGAAACCAGAGCCCTCTCTGCATTTCAATTCCCAATAAAATCTGTATACAAAACACCAGCTTGATTTGATTTCTAGATAAAATATTTTTTTGTTTTTTTATTTTTTTTTAAACAGAAGTTCTGTTCACATCCGGTCCCTATTTGCCATTGCTTTTGCAATTAAATAATTGAGTTTGCTTCTAAACATTCCTACAAATGTTTCTTGTTTCCTTATTAAATACAACCTGTTAATAGCTGGAGCTGCAATTTGGATATTTTTCTTGTATTCAGAGGCTTCTGTGGAGATTCAACTGCCTTTTGTTCACTTACAAGAAAAGATGTTTTAGGAAAGAATACATCTTCATATTTTGTAAATGGAATAATGGGCCATTGAATATCTCACTGGAGCAGATCCCAGCTCCCATCTTAGTTCATGCCACTCCTCAGAACATCAGTGAAGTCAACAAGAACCTGGTCATATGTGTAAATTTAAGAGTACTTTTCTGTCTAAAGGTATTGTACAGCTATTTTCTGAGGAAATCAAATTAGAAGTTCCTAATTCCTTTTTGAAATCCATTCTACTATATTCCTCCTTAATCCTTGGAAGTAAAAAAAATAAAAATTAAGAACATTTTAAGAACTCCTGCTTTCATTTACAACAAGCTGTGCCATATTCAAAATCTGCAGTCCTAAACCCTATGGAAGTTATCTTATGCTAGAAAACACAAACTGTTCAAACAATAGTTTTCAAATGTACCCTAGCCTCTATCCTTAAAAGGTTCCTTTATAAGTTCATTTTTAAAAGGTCCTCAGCAATCTAAAGCTGCAGCCATCATGTTTAAAGATGACAACGGGCAATTAAAATCCACAGATTTTCTTACACTTCTATACATGTAATTCTCAGAGTAACACTGCCTTATTATCAATATTTTGCAGGAACTTTTCTCTCAGATTGGTATTTCAGTGATCCTTAAAGAATCCTCTTGCATCATTTCTGAGATATTTTGATCTTCTGGAAGCTTTAGCATAATTTCTCCATTTTTCCACCATCCATGAGCCTCTTTGAAACAAAGACATGAATATGCAAGCATGAATTTGGTCTCTTTGTTCTTCAATACACATGAACTGCAGAGAAACTGCAAGGCATGGGAGATGTGCTTTGGGAAAATTACCAGACACACCAAGATTGGAACTATTTTTGTCCTGTTTTAACTCCTCTTGAGTGTGCTACCAATTCTAGTAATGACTACAAAGGCCAGAGGACACTTCCAGCAGCTGAAGGCCCTAAACAAAGATTATGGGTGGGTTTGTTGTTGTTTTGTTTGGCTTGTGGGTTGGTTTTAAAATGATTTCTTTTTTTTAAATAGAGTTTTTACCTTCATGTATAAAGACTTTAAACAGTTTAAGCCTTTGCTTCCCTGAAAACGCCAAGAGGTATTTTCTAAGTCAGGGATTCTAGCCAAGAATTGAAGATTCACACAAGAATTGAAAATTGCCTGGAAGATGTTTCTACTGACATCTGGAGGGCAAAATGTGCTCCAAAACCAGGCACTGGACAGTAAGCAGGAGAAGAACTGCCTCAGCACAGGGAACTGTGCTGCTTTAAGGGGTTTCAAAAAGAAACAATTGCTTAAGAAACACGAGGTGCTTTTGTTTTATTACTCATTTCCTCCGCCCTATAATAATTTGTTTAATGTTAAGTCCTGCTTTTATTTATGACAGCTTATTGTATTTATCCTGAAAGGAAATAACAGGACAGGTGTGAAGGCAAAGCAGGTCTGAAAGCATCCCAGGAAATTGCAGAGCTGGAGAACAAAACCTCCCAAGGATGGCAAGCAATGAGCTGTGTCTAGAAAACCATCAGCAATAATTCAAAAACAATCTTGATAGCACATGAAGCTTCAATGCCAAAGAGTCATGCAGACCATTGCAGAGAGCTCTCTGAGCATTAAATGTTCCTGGGAAATGCAAAATCCCGCAGCCTTTCTGCTCTTCTGGATGACAAACAAAAACCCCAAGAGACCATGGTGTACTGAAGCCTTTCAGGATGTTTTCTCCTCAAATTTGTACAGGTGTGCATTGTGAGGATTTTTTTTTTTTTTTAATTTTAAAGGGAACATGTTTCTAAAATAACATAATAGGGGGAAAAAAAGCCATTATTGCCAGTGTTCCCTCAGGAGGGGGAGAAAAACTTCAGCTTGGAGGGTCCCAGCATCTTCTGTTCTGTGATCAAGTTCCATTGTCAGCTCACCTGGCTGTGAGCTCTGCAAGAATTATCTCCAAAGCAGAATGGGATGGACCCAAAACACACACGGCTAGAGAGGGGGGTCTCAGTGGGTATTTAAATGCTGAGGTGTTTGCAAAATGTCACTGAGAGGACAAGGCAAGCCCTGCAGGGCCACCCCAGGCTGGGCTGCAGCGCCTGACCACAGGGACCCAGGCAAGGACAAAAGGCTTTCCTGCTTCTCCTTCCCATGATAGAATTCCATGGAACTACAGAGCTCTGCAGACCTTGGACAGCACCTCCCACACCGAGGAGCAATCCCTCTGGAACAGGCTTTGTCTTACACTGCCTTGCTTGGTGTTTGTTCCATCCTTTCCCCTCCTGTCCTACACCAATAAAGGCTTCAGCACAAATGCAACTCCAGAAAACTGCTAAAGCTGCTTTATTCAGGTTCACCCATCTCCCTAAATTCTCCCCACTTGGTTCTGCTACAGAACATTCTGATTCTTTAACTGCACATTTTAAGAGATTTTCCTAAGAAGTTTAAGGACAACTCAGAAATTGATTCATGTCTGTTCACTTAGATGATGAGCTCCTTTAAAACAAATCATGATTGCCTTCAGTGAAGAGACACCTTTTTTCTGAAATGTCTATTCCTCAGTAATAGTGTCTCTATTATTTCAACAGGAAGTAAGTATTCAGAAGATTCCATAAACATAATTCCAGCTTCCTTCTGAGTGGTTACCCATCACGAGAAGAAAATGAAACTTCTAGTAAATCTCTCTTTAAGGTTTACACTCTGGTAAAGTAGATTTAAAAATAAAATAAGCTTTTGTCAAAACCACCTTGTAATGAACAGATTTTACAAGTAAAGAAATTGCCAGTCATCTTTGGAATGTCTGACAGGAATGATAAAGTCTTTTTTCAGGAGTAAATCATCAGATCTAGGTGGTTTTTCTTGTTCTGGTTTGGTTATTTTGGTAGGGGTTTTTTGGTGGTTTGTCTTGGGTTTTTTGTTTGTTTTGTGGGTTTTTTTGGGGGGAGTTTTGTTTATTTGTTTGTTTTTGTTTTATTTGTAAGGAAATAAAAAATTTCCTTAAGGAAATTTCCTAAGGAAATAAAAAATAGTTGATTGAACATCTTGCTGGATTTTAATCAGCCCCCAGAAATGTTGGAATTTGCTGTTGTTCTCAGACTCAAATTCTGCTCCGTGAAGTCGTAAGGACCTTTTGGGTCCATCCCATTCTGCTTTGGAGATAATTCTTGTAGAGCTCACAGCCAGGTGAGCTGACAATGGAACCTGATCACAGAACAGAAAATGCTGGGGCTCTCCAAGCTGAATTATTTCCCCCTCTCCTGAGGGAACACTGGCAATAATGGCTTTTTTTTCCCCTATTATGTTATTTTAGAAATGTGTTCCCTTTAAAATGAAAAAAAAAATATCATCCTCACAATGACTGAACATTTTCCCTATTTCAGTGTGGTATGTCTATTTTAATTTGTAATTTAAATTTGTAGGGAAAAATGCAGGAAGGCTGACATTCCACTCCAGTAATATATTCATGGAATTACAGACACATAGACAGTGTTGTAAAATTTTATATACTCGCCTTATAATTATTTAAATAGAATCTTCTTTGCCAACAGAAGAAATACCCATTGCAACAAAAAAAAAATTGAAGGAAAAAATGCAGAAATCACAGAGAAAATGAGAATTGGATGTAATGTAGATCTATGGAAGAACTGTAGTATCTTTGTTATTTTTAGACCTCCATCTGGGAGGCACTGTACAATGTGTATATAGATTTTAAATAACAATATTATGACATTATATACTTCCATGAGAGGGTAAAGGAGATGAGCTAATGCACACACTAATAGATGTATTAGTGATAATGTTACAAAATCTTGTATCAAAGCCTATTATATCACTTTTTCCTCCAAAAGAGAAATCAGGTGTGTAACATGCAGAGATCTTCTAATGAGACACAACAAATCATCTCAAAGGTTCGCTTCTGCAGTGTGTTTTGAGGATGGCTAAATAAAACCAACCCTTTTGAGGTTGGTGTCTGGGTTTTACAGAATAAAGGCAATTCTAGGATTTGAAACTAGTTCCTCAAAATACAGGACTATCAGAATTACTATTAATGTACATCACCAATATTTCACATCTGGCTTTAGTCATCATTAAGAATAACTTCACCCTAATTGCAGCACCCTTTAGAATATAACAGTATTGAAACTGAAAGAATCTAGCAAATGCCCCAAAATTAACCAGCACAGACAGTGCTCAGGATGTGAGAGCAATTCTGGAACTACATACATTACAAATGTACCAGCTCAGCTACATTATGTTGAGGCAATAATGTGCAATAATTAGATGAACCACCTGTGCAGCAGTTTCAGGAATGCAACGGAGATACCAACAGGAAATTGGGTTTGAAGCGATGATTGACCAGGTCTCAACACGACTCCTGAAATTCCAACTTGCCTGCAGCAAAACCCTGAATGCACCCTGACAAAGTGCATTGTCATGCACAGCCAGGCCTGCAGCCTTTTAAGCCCAACATATTGTGAATTAATGGCCAGAGATGCTTTGTAGAAAGATGCAAAAAATCACAGTATAAAACCGGCCAACAACCTGCCAATACACAAACCAGCTCCCAAAAATTATCTCCCCCCAAATTCCTAGAAGCATAAAACCAATTAAATTTAGGACGATGTGATATTACAAAATCTATACCACAAAACTGGCAACATTTTCCACTGGTAATAAGCTGTAAAGATCAAACCCTGGTTTTTGGGCAGCACACCTCTGACGAGCACCATAATAACAGCAGAAGTTTAAGGCCAGAATGCAGGTTGCATTTCCCATTCCACACGTGGTGTCCCCCTCTGCAGAGCTTCTCCAAAAGCACTGCTGGAATCGACCTGTCCCTCTGCCACTGCACACCTGTGCTAGACCTTTAATTTATCCTCTCATAGATTATTCAACTAAAAACATCAGGAAAATAAAAATCCTTCAGGCAACTGCAATGCTGGCCTCTCACAGGATGACATAACTAAGATGATATCAGCACTCTGTAACTGAGCATTGTTATTTTGGGTGTGCTGAACAGAGAATCTTATTTTCTCCTGCTAATGCAACAAAAAAATGAGAAGTTTCATGGTTTGCTCTGTTACATCACAACCCATAGGGTAAATATTGTCTTTGCAGGAAGGAAACTAATTAAGTTCTTACAGTTCAGATGACAGCCACAATAAAGAACTCTGGGCCAGTGTCTCTGTGCTGAGGTTGGGGGACTCAATTCTACACTGAGTGCCCAGAACAGGATGGAACAGAAATTCTCCCTATCTACAAAATAACCATTTGGACCTAATGTCACTTCAATTAATCCCTTCCCAAGTCGTGCACTGCAACGGTGATTTTCATCTCTTTCCTTTCCATT
Source organism: Sylvia atricapilla (assembly GCF_009819655.1). Taxonomy (NCBI): domain Eukaryota; kingdom Metazoa; phylum Chordata; class Aves; order Passeriformes; family Sylviidae; genus Sylvia; species Sylvia atricapilla. The sequence continues at coordinate 1,751,474 of NC_089174.1, forward strand.
CATTATGTATATATATATATATTAAAATATTAAAGCCAATGTGCTTTACCTCAGTAAACAGTACTATGGGAGAAAATTTTTCAAATAGAAGTGTTTCACAATAATTGCATGATAACAGTGTCAGCACTGACAAAGAAAATTCAAATGGCCAAATGCAAATTAAGTTAGCCTTGCATATCGTTCATTACTACTCATGTAGTTGGTAAATGAATGCATGAATATCCTTTTTCTGCATGTAAAAGAAGTTCCTCTAACTTCAGCTACTGCATAAAGATGCAGCCAAAACTCAGCTATCAATCTCTGGAAATGAAGGCCTTCCCATCTAGCAGGACTTAGCTCATTAAAATAGAACAGTTTTCAGATTCAGTGTGAATTAAGAAATAAATAAATTCAGAATGGTGAGTGACTTCCAGCTCATACAAAATCCTCCTACATGACCTTGGAAGCCTCCTCCTGGATCACTCTTTTTGATAGGCTGGTTACTGTGAAGAATTTGTTTTATTTCTAAAAATCTGTTTCACAACACAGGACATTCAAAGAGGCTTTTGGTTTTCTAAGGGCTTTTAGGAGGTTCAGAGGCAACTGTGCCAAATCAGCCCTAAGAGAAAGAAGCTCCACAACAAACACTCTGTGTGACTCTAGAGCTGTTCTGCAGAGTCTTCTGATCAAACAGACCCAAACAACTTCAAAGAAATAAACATAAATAAATACAAATATGTATGAAAATTTAAAATTAAATACGACATCCAATTTCAAGGTCTGGGGGAACTGGCACAGCTCTGCACCTGTCTGGCACAAGCTCAGATGTTCTGTGGTAGAACCTGCAAATGCCGTGAGGCTGCAGAAAAAATCCTCAGTGGAACTGCCATCATCACTCATGGACAGTGGGGTTTTTACTTCAAAAGGCACAAAACTTTAGAATTTCCTCTCTTTGGATCTTAGGGCAATTCAATGAGGAAAGTAACAGCAGTGCTGGTTTTTAAAAATGCTGAAACTTGAAAAATATTCTGGAACTTTACTGAGAAAACTCTCCCCCACTGCACTGAAATGCACTCTGAAGTACACTACCAAAAGCAAGGGGTACAGAACTCTCCTTAGCCTGGGCAAGCAATTAAATGCTTTACACGAACAACAAACTCAGAGGTAATTAGTTACAATTACACAGCACAACAACTTTCTGAAGGCCATTTAGCAGAACGTGCACATGGCTTTGCCATTTGATGGCACACTTTCACTTGCTCAGGAAACATTTTTGTACGGGGAAATAAGAACACATGAAATGGCAAATAACAGCTTAGGTTTAGAGAAAGCAGCAGCAATAGATAGGAAGTGCAGAGCTCACATTCCCATTTCTCTGTGTCTGTCGAGTTCACCAAACATAACATTTATAAACACATTTATAAACACTTGGCATGCTCCAGGCCAACACGTGAACAACCTCCTGCCATGCCAAGACCAGAAAATCAGTTTTAAAGACAACCAATCTCCAGCACTTGCTTCAGAGAAGGGTAACACACCAACAGAGGTGAAAGCAATTATGCAAATGTACAGAATTCTCCAACTTTTGTCTTTCTGTCTGCCCACTCTGTGTTCCTGAGGTGTTTCCAGAGCCTCCTCACTCCTTGCCTGCTCAACAAATGAGGTGTCCAGCTAAAAACCTGGAGAATCCTGAGCAGTCTGGAGGCTCAAGCCACATTAGACCCTTCTTTATCCCCCTTCTCCTGCTTGTAAGGAGAACTCCTCTGAAAACTTCTAGAATTCAGGTTTGGGCTGCAAGGGACATTAAAATTGACATATTTCCAAGCCCCTGTCATGGGCAGAGACACCTCCCTCTGTCAAGTAAAATCTCCACACATTAAAGCTGTTTCTTTCATGCCAGGCCACCAGAAAAAAGTATTATCTACTCCTTTAATTACAAAAGCCATAAGACAAAATGCAGACACAGTAAAAATAGATTATACCACAAATACCTATTTTTAAACAGCTTTGGGACTGTTTATGGAGCTCTCAGGACTCAGGTAATTTGCTGAGATTCAATTTGAATGGTGCCCGTATTTATATTTAGAAATAAAAGCAAACTTAAATCTACAATAATGCCATGATAGCAAAATGAGTAAATTTATTATTGGTGATCTTGTTTAGCTCTTGCTATTACAGATGTGGTAATTTTGAAGTGCTTGGATCATGTGTGTGTCTCATTAATCCAACACAACACCTGACTGTAAGCAAAAATCCTCCATAACACAACTGAATAGCAAACATGCTTTTAAATACTCAGCTCCCAAAAGTAAAAAACGTCTGAAAAGATGAAGAAGTTTAAAATACAAACTGATTTTTAAACTCGAGACTAAATTTTTATAGTCCATTACGGATATTTCCAGCTTCGTAACAGGTATTTAATGCTAAGGATCTGTTCCTCTGAAAGACATTTTATTGAGCACAAATTCAGTGCACCTCCCACCTCCTTGCATTTTAACATTTATGATATTCTCACCAATTCACAGATGCAAGCATATCAAAACCCAGCTTATTTAGACAACTGTCACATCCAGAATGACTGACAATGCTATCAGGAAAGCAAATTTGCTTTGACTGAAGGTTTTTATTTGAATGTGGTTCAGGTAAATGAAGACTGCGCACCCACAAATCCAACCAACCCTCCAGATTTTATTTAATATGATCAGTGCAAAGGTAAAATTAGTTTAGCAAGGTAGACAAGCAAAAGTGAGTCTTTAAATACATCTGCATCTCCAAGAAGAAGACACAATATTCCTAAAGTGATAACTTTTTATTAGAATTCTGATGCAACATAAAATGTCCACCCTCTTAAACAAACTCGTATTTTAAATTGAATGCCTCTTGAAAATTATCAAAACCCATTAAAAATAGGAACACTCCATTGCCACAACTCCCTTTTCCCTTGCAAAAGTTAAAACAAGGAGTGGAAGCCCTCCAGATGGCTCCCACCAAAGACACAAATTAGATGCTGAGACTGAACCAGGGAGGTTCATTGTCTCCCTTTCACTCTCAAGGTGTACTCTTAGTATGGAAATAATGACAGAGGAGCAACTTATTTGATTTTGATGCAGAAATTAAAGACTAATCCAAATTGTATGCTAAGAGAGCATGGGGAATCCTCAAGAAATTCACAGAGATCTAAAGCAGAAGAACCTTTACCCATGTCCTCTGCAGCTCTGAATTCCCACAGGAACAATGGCCCAGAGCATCAGGGAGGTTTGCCAGAGTTTGTATATATGGGAGAGGGCACTGGTTATTACCATCTCTTAAAGAAATTAAATTCCATGGCAAAAAAACCCCCTTAGAAACTTAATAGAAAGAAACTAAGCAGAAGAGTCAGCTCTGTGCAGAAATTTGCTTAAGCTAATTTAGAGAAAGAATTATTCCTGAATTGGTCTTCTTTTAATAATTTCATACCCCAGGGCCAGGAAAAAGGGCAGGGATTATTGTGCAGCAGTAGTGCTGGATGCAGATTTTAATGGCACCCTGTGATAAATGCCACCCAACACTGCTCTTTATTAGACCAATATTGGCAAACTTGCAAAATGCAAGTGTATTTTTGGAAGAGGAACCAACATTTCTAGAAACTGATTTCTAATTATTATTTTATAGGCTCTATAAGCAAAGCAATTCACTGAAAGGACAATCTCTCTCCCTGAAATCCAATGGCTAGGAACAATAAAGGTGGAGTAATGAGCTCAGGAGAGAGAAACCACACAATGTTTTTGCACATTGAGAAGTCTACAGAAGAAAGAACACATAAAAATAGAATGAAAAGTAAAACTAGAGGAGGGGGTCAGGAATTTATTATTATTACTTCCATGACCTGATAACAAAACCATTTTTACTGGAAAAGTCTGGGGTTGTAATGCAACCCATTAAAGCGTAGCCTTTCATTTCCAGGCTTGGAAAAAAAAAAAAAAAAAAAAAAAAACACATAATGCACTTAAACATATCTGAAATGGGTTTTATTTTTCTGAACCTGTCTGCACATTTCACCATTTGATTTTTTGCCCAGCAGGAGTACTGCAGTGCTGAGCAGGCCCCCTGTGTTCTAGAGGAACAGAGCACACCACTCCCTTCCCTTCTCCACCTCTTACCCAGCCTGAATCTGACTGGAAATATTTTAAAGACATGACCATGTAAGCACAAACAGTCTGCGAGGCACAGCAGCAACCTCTGTAAAAAAAAAGGCAAATTGAAGAGGTGGAATGACACTCTTTGGGGCTGGCCCTAAGCCTGTGGTAATTGGAGCTCTGTTATCCAAATTAATTAATCCCTCCCAGGTCCAACCCACTCACCTAAAGCCAGCAGGGAACACACACAGAGGGGGTTTTGGCTTGGTATTTTTTATTTTTTCAGAGCTGTGGGGTTTGAGCCAAACTGATCAAAAATGCCATTAGTAGTGATATTACAGTTTGTTCCTTTTGAATTAAATTTCCTTTGTGAAACCACTGGAAGAAAACACAACAAAAGCTAAATTTCCATGATCTTCTGGTTGCAGCCACTGTGAGGGCGTGAAACCTCTAAGGTTTTAATTTTCACCATGAGAAGATGCAAACAGAACAAGCAAGTTTGGAAAAAGACAGATCTAGAGCACATACATGAAAAATGTACAAAAGTAAACTTACTGTATTGCTGAGTGTTTTGGGGGCATTTTCTTTGTGGGTTTTTTAGGGGTTTGGAGAGGAGGTTTTTTTGCCCTTTCAGTAGGGGCCACCAGTTACCAAGTAATTGACAAAACTACAAAAAGTAAGCAAGCAGGAGTTGTTTTTTTCTCCTTGCTAAATGACAACCACAACTGACACAAGAAAATGAGATTTGTGTCCAAACAGAAAACAACAGATTTTCCTCTCAGACCATAATGTGTAACCAAGACAAGTTCAAACGCAAAACTTCGCTGGACAAGTCAAACTTTGGAAATAACAACACCTTTTTTTAGTTTTTTTTTTTTTCCCCCATGAGCGTCCCAAACCCAGGCTGATTCCAGAGGAGTTCAGCTCTAACAATGCACAGAAAATTCCTGCACTGTGCACTGCCCACAGACAGAATTACTCCATTTACTATACAATTGCCAGTCACAACCACATGACTCAGCAAGCCCAGAAATCCCCCAGTCTCTTCTTTCCATGCCTTTTATTTATTTTGTTTTTTTTTTTCCTCTTCCACTGGAACCACAGGAGGCACGGAGTTAATTGTTTATTCCAATCTCACTGGCTGGAACTCTGCAGGACAGACTGGCAGCGGAGAGGGAACTGTCACTGCACCTTCTGCTTTTGAAGGAGAGATGTGGAAGTTTGTAAATGTGGTCCCAGGTTTTTCATGCTGTAGTTCACTGCTCAGAAATGTCACAGCCATAGTTTTAGACAAGTCTTTTGGTGTGTAGACAAGTTACTCACTAGATGTCAAGTATGTTTCTAAACCACGTGAGAAAATTTAGATGGAAGTTTAAATAAGATATTTGACTGGGAGTAACATTTATTGCCTCCTATTTTAGCTACCCCTGAAAATTTTACCTTATGGCCTTCTTCTCTTATAGATCACTTACATTTGGCCAGAGTTTGTAATTGGAAGACCCAGTCCTTTTCTCAGAATGAATTCTCCAAAGTCAATCAGCTCCTTAAATTTAAAGGCCAGGCCCCACTGGAATATCACCTGACTCAATGAAATTCCAAACGCAGAAGTCAAAGTAACTACATAAACCAGAAGATCAGTCAAAGGGATTTTTAATTAGCTCTGTCCCCTATTTTGGCTGAGGAGTCCCTGGTTTTGACCCAGGTTCAATCATCTTCTTGGTTTTCTCAGCTGCCGTAGATTTTGTGCAATCTCCTCTGGTCTGGGAAGCTTTGCTTTGTCACCACTTGGTGACAAATGTCTCCTCAAGTCACCATACAGATAAAGCATCTCTCAAAATGATACTTCTCAAGATAGGGAAAAACCCCCCAAATTTCGATCGAGGCAAGGAGTCCTTTCAGGTCTGATCTGGGAGCAGAAATAAGCCCTGAATTAAGAATGATACTGGAACTGTATTGACTTCACAGTATGAACAAATAAGTCACTCATTTTTATTTTTTTATAAGATCATGCATATGGCAAAATAAAAATAATTATGCATTACCTTTGCTATTAAAGAGGGTAACAGAATTTGCCTTTACTCTTCTGTTCCTCTAAAAAAAAAGTCATCAGCCAACATGAACTTAACCCCAGCTCACTGAGGACCAGGTGGAGAAACATGGCTTATTTATGACTCTCTTTTGCCAAACATATCCAAACCAAGCTTTTATGCCAAGTAACTTCAACTGTAGAGATATTTAGGACTGCATTTTTTTTTTACTGTAAAATATGTTTCAAATAAAAAATTGCAGAACAGTTACCACGAGCTTTGATGAAAAGTAAAAGCAGACTAAGTGCATTTCACAAACTCTGTGCCACTGGAATACCACATGCAGAGAAGTGAATGAAGGAAATGCTGCCACTGACTGACTTCTCAAATTTTCTCAGAACGAGCTTTGCAGGAAGAAGCAATTGCACAGTAAACTGGACAAAGTTCAGTTCAATATTATTGTCTTCCTAAGGAAAATGAAGCTTAATACATTTTAACTTTTAAATCTCCAAATACTGCTAGTTCCTACCAAAGCAGAACACACCCAAGAGCAGCACTTGGAAATGATGATCAACTGAACACTCCAAGTCTTATTTGTTAAGAAGCTAACATTCCTCATGGCACCACCTACAATAAACTAATTATACTTACAGTTGTAAGAATTAAGCACACTTGGTGCAGGGATGTTTAGATGCCATTTCAAACACAACAGGAGCCCTTAGGGCACACAGGTTAAGAATCCGTGGTCACGCAGACAGCGCTGGGCTTTCATAGGACACACACATACCATGCTGGGCTTTCACAGCACCCAACAGCAGCCCGGTGGTTTCCAGTGAGACCAAAATCTGCTGGCAAATCCTTGCCAAACAGCTTCAGCCTGCTCGGTTCAAGCCCAGAGTCTGCAGGAATTCTCTTACCTTGCGCTCGCGGCGTTCGTTTCCTGCGGTCTCTGAAAGCTGCCCCCGACTGCAAGGCCTCCAGCAGACTGTCCATCACTCCTGTCTCGTCACCCTCTGCGAGCAGCAGGGAAAGAAAATTAAATCAGCACCACTGAGAGCAGACTTTACAAAGAAATAAAAGTCAAAGTGTTGTCACGTTTCCAAAATGCTGCCAAATGAGAGCGAGCCACATCTCAGTGCAAGGCTGGTGGCAGTGCAGGTAGCACTGCCTGCTTCGGGGGTGATGCTCCATTAGCCAAAACTGATGCCAATCCTACTGTTCCTTCAACTTGGAGATGTCATCCTGTGCATTATTGATGGCATCTTCAGCATGCAGATGGGCAGCTGCTGCTGAGTGACGGCTGCTGGGATAGCTGAAGGCTTTTCTGAAGTGGAAACAGGTCAATCTAATCAATGCATCTGATGACACTGAGCAGCAGGAAGTTCAATACTGCAGCACAGAGAAAATGTTTTGTGCTCTGCCTCCCGACTTCACGAGTCACTAAATCATTGGGAAAAAAATTATCTATACAATCAATGGCATGGATGGTCTTCAGGTGACATAAAGGGAAGAATGAAGAGGGGATAATCATGCAGTGGAATTCAATGGCATAACATTTCTTAACAGCTGAATTTCACCTCTGCTAAATTTTTTATTTCGCTTTTTTCACATCCAAGCTAACTTGTAGCCTTTAAATTGCTGGACTTTATGGTGCATTATGGAAATCTGGGTAGAAAAATTACTTCTTTCTATATATTTGAGGTTTTACATTCCTTTGCATTTCAGTCTGTTAATAACAGTTGACAGCAGCATTCAGCAGCACGAGAAATAGAGGTCAAAGAAGTGCAAGGTTACAAAACTATTGATGAATGCCTCTTTCTGTTCCCATGTCTGTGTTATAACCCAAAACTAAAATATAGGTTACACTCAGCAAGTAGGTGGACATGTCATCTACATCTCTCAGACTCCAAACTAATATAAATTTCCCCATCTGGGAATGGGAAGACCATTACTTTATGCAAGAAAAAAATTACACTGTGGCAAAAAACTTCTGACTCATACACAGTGTAGGAGGTTAAAATGCACATTCAAGCTCTCAAACGTTCGAGTTTAAAAGCAGCTTATTAATGAATAAGCTGTTCTGTCCTGGTTCCTTGTTACAATCAGAAAAACGGTACCTGGTTAAAATTTCTACAAGCTGGTCATGAGAACGACTACTTGATACCTTTAAATTATACATCAACCTAACTTAAAGCATTTTATACACCCTACACAACACATCAACAGAGTTTTCTCCAGGGTAAGAGGAAAGGGAGCAGAGCAAGCGCAGGAACCAGCACAAGACTCTGAAATACCAGTTTTAATTACATTCCATCTAAAAGCCTTAAATACCTGAGCTCCTCCAAAACAAATAAGTAAATTAGCTTCTCTCAATTCCCACTCACATAACAAGGCCAGAATTTTTCTAAACTGCATAACAAAATTGTTTTTCTTTGCTCTTCTTATCCTACCCATGCTTATTCATTGATTTGTTGTTGGCTCTGTATTAAATTTACCTTCAAAATCAAAGGTCTTTGAATACACTTTGTCCAAACTAATACACATCAAGTTGGTCTGCAACATTTAATGGCAGTGACTGCAGACCCAGAATTAGTTAATATCTTAGAATATTTAATGTGCAGAAAAATTACAATATTCTTCGATCTTCATTAAAAGTAAGAGCTGGCAGAGTTTATTAAAAAAGACAAAAATCCTTCAATACTTCATGAATGTTTATGCAGCATTCCACTTTTTTGCTGAGTGAGCTGCTCTCTCTGCTAATTACTGCAACTGCCAAAACCCAGCCTGGTTTTGGGATGCCAGAATATACAACATAAAACACATTATTAAGGAAGCTGTAGGACAGAGTGATGAGATTTTTAACTCCTCAAAGAAAATTCAAGCAAGGTCTGATCTCAGCAGTGCATCTTAATCAAAGTCTTCAGGTGGTTAAGTGGGAACTGGACAAAGAACTGCATTTTCAGGGAGCCTTGATTAAAATTGATAAATAAAATTCAACAGAAATTTAAGTCTTTATAGTTCTTGCTGCAGTTCTTAACACAGTACCAGCTACCTCCTCAATTTGTCTCTTTTATAGCACCCACAGCAATTTATAGACACAAATAAGAAACAAAGACAGAAACTGACAGAAGTTTGAAAACTAAAAACTTATTTCCAAAATTTCTGTCAGCAGAAATAAAATACATAGTCATTATTTCTCTTTTAGATGTCTTTCATTGTACACAAGGACAGGAGTTTCATCTGGAGCAAGTAATTTTCTTCCCCATTTTTTCTTCTCCAAGTTGGCCCCAAGCATTTAAGAAGGAGCAAATGTGTGGAGACATGCAAAAAAAAAAAAATTGGCAATTTACTTTGATTTGCCTTAGTAAAGATCCAGATTCACTACAGGTATTAAAGAGGACTGCAAAGGCTGAAGGATTCTCAATCATTAACTGATGTGTTAACTGGGAGCCCCATTTGTTTTAATTTGGATTTGACACTAATTCCACTGCAGCTTTGGTTTTGAGACCCAGACTGTGTGGGGGTGTTTTTAGCAGGTTGCAGAAATACTCGTGCTCCTGCAGGTCCCAGGGTTTAGACCAGAGCTGCCCAACAGATTTGGGCCTTATATTATTATATTTGGGCCTTGTAGTATTTTAATGATAATAATAAGGACAAAAATAACTTTCTTCTTCCAGAGAACAACATTATTGCTCCTCGCACTGCTGGAGAGACCCAACCTGCAGAAGATTCAGAATAATAAAATCATCCGAAAGAACTGAATGAGTGTGTGTAACTTCACAGGCCAGCCAGGAGCTCTCCAAAGGGGAATGCCCAAGAGCTGTAGTCTAGAGAGGTGACCACAGAAACAACAGTGAGCCAGCATGATGAAACCCCAGGATCCTGTGTTTCCAGCAGCAGTGGTGCCCCAGCTTGAGTCCGGCACTCACAGAAGAGAAATCACAACTGGAAACGCCTTTCATCTAACCAGGGGAGGGGATTCCAACATGAAACGCCCGAGGCAGCACAGTTTCTTCAGACTGCACAAAGCAGACACTGAAAGGATGTAAGGCAAGCTCCTCCTGTGCTTTGGAACCTGGGCAGTCTGAGCAGAGCAAAGCCATCCCAGGGGCTGGCACTGCTGAGGAACAGCAGCACAACACCGAGGCTGCCACTGCAGATATCCTGGCAATCAAATCTGCCCGTGCTGGGGTCTCTTCCGGAGCCTTGGGTGACATTTGTCAGGCAGCAGTATTGGCCAAAAGGATTCAAAGTCGAACTTAAAGGTTTGATATTTCAGAAGGTGCCAGCTGCTGGAATAACTTGGGACTACAGAAACTGCTCTTCACATGAAACCCCAGAGCTCAGCCCAGCACGGTTCACCTCCAATAAATCTGCTTTCCTCAGTTCAGATCCACAGCTGGGAACATGCTCTTGTTTCTGGAGCCGAGTTTTGCTGCCCTCTCTTTTTGCTGATTACTGCAGCAGTGCCCACATATTTTGCTGGCACATCTTTATTTTCTAGTCTTTTCCACATGCACTTGCAAAAGGTCCTGTACTCGCTATTATGAATATACTGATTACAAACTGATCTAAATTAATAAGAAGAGTAGATATTGCACAGCCATTTGGGCAAAGGTTCACAGGAATTTTATAAGGAATTTTTTATAAATTTGGGCCCTTACTAAAAGAGTCCAGTCAAATACCACCTTAGGCAACACACGCTGCCTACTGCTGCTCCAAAGGGTTTTAAAATTATGCTTCTATTCCTATCTTGCACTACCCTTTTGCTTTGAACTTTTAAGCACTTTTCAAAGTCTAATGTGTGTCCTGTAGAAACTTTTAAACAAGACTTTTTATTCATAACCAGTACCAGAATTTTTAATTGCAATATATTCACTTAAAAAGGTCAGCCTTCAATGTCTTTGGGAAAGCGTGTTTTTGTGTTCTCCTCATATATTTGCATTTTATTCATTTGCTAAATTCATTTTGCATGCATAATAAATATCTCCAGGAAGCAATCCTACTCTGCAGTTTGCAGCAGAGTGGTGTCTCGTGATTCTTATTTACTTTTTAATTAAAGGAGAACAAGTTAGGACAGTGTGGCTGAGAAGTGAACCCCCAGCTCGTGTCAGCTTACAAAACAAGGCAAACACTTGCTTACACACCAATTAAGAGTATTGTTGATGATAACCTGACCTCAGGCTTAAATAAATTAATAAAAAGGAGTTATTTATTGGGAGAAAATGTCCCAATGGTCAAGGTCTGCTGTGGCTTCACTGAGATACTCCCACATGGAGGCATCTTCATGCAAGGACCACACCAAAAATAGGCTGTAATGTGAATTACCTGGAGCAAATGGGAAGAGACTGCCTCTCTGAGGGAAAGAAAAGATTGTGCAGCCCACCAAGAAAAACAACAAACAAAAAATCCCATGTTATACCTCACTATTACAACTGTAAATAAAGTTCTGCTGCAGTTTCAAGACTACATTTAAGCTACAGTGCTCAGCTACTTTTAATTTCTGTGATGAGCAGATTCCTAAGGCAGAACAAAGTCATAAATGTTTTATCATGGTTAATAATTTCCTTTTAAATGTTCTTTCTAACTGAACAACTGCTCTAACATTTCAGGGAATAAAGGAGTTTTGGGAACACATTTTGAGGAAAGGAGAGTTCTTACACATTCTTGATAACTTTTTACTTTCTTTTTTTTTCAATACTGGTGATGATTTTGACTGGGATAGGGTTAATTTTTTTCACAGCAGCTGGTGTGGGGTTGTGTTTTGGAACTGGGAACAGGGTTGATAATTCACAGGGATTTTTCTTATCACTGAACAGCCCTTACACAGAGCCAAGGGTTTTTCTGCTCCTCACCCCATCCCAACCTGATTCCTGAAGCAGCCTTACACTGAAGCTGATCAACAATTATTTCTGAAGTGCTTTTTAACACTGTAAGTTCTACAAAATATGCAGCAGTTACATTGAGATAAACAAAATTACGGCTACTTTCAAAATTAATAACAGTACCTCCTTTTTGAAGCACAGATATTTCTCTAAGGAAAAGCTGAATTTGCATAGAAAACTCCCTGAAGTTACTAGTTGTTGCTCTTCAGTAAACAGTCCCCAAGAAACCTACTTTTAAGAGAAAAGGAATCCAATTTTTCTTTCTTCTCTGCAATTATCTCAATCACAGATTTGTCAGTCTAATAATTTTTCTCCCCGATAAACACACTCAGAAGGTACCATACAGGCCATCTTCATTATCAAACCCAAATTTTTCCAGAGCAAAACATTTAATTTCAAGCTGTAATTTCTTTCTAACTTCCTGTCCACACTGACATCTATTTACATTTCTCCTGAGCTGTTTCTGACCCATTCAGCAGCAGTTCAGGAATTCTGACACTCACCCCATTCTCAAGGCAGCTTTCAACTCCTGCACAAACAGATCTTACAAAGATTTTTAGCAGCTCCTGCAGAACTGCTTTGAAGGGGAAAACTCAAACCTCATCCTGGTTCTGTAGATGCTCACCTTTAAGCATAATGCAAAGCTCAATCTGTTTTTTGTTCTGTGAATATCAGGTTTCAGGAGGTGTGCAGCGTATTCAATCAGACCATCGACATCAATATGAAAAATAATGACTTCCCAAAGGAATTTCAACATTTTCCTTTACTGACATCCACCCCCACAAACTAATCACCTTTAAAATGTAAATAAGACCCAAGTTTTACCACTCCAGGTTACCCTATGAAGTCACCAGCCAATACAGAAATTCAAAAAGACATTTACAAAACAACATGCAACTCGTAATAAGCTTCATATGGATTTCTGTTTACGCTAAAGGACGTGGAAATAAGACAAACCAACCAGAAAAGCACAGAATCATTAGAAAACTGCAGCAAAAGCAACCTCTGGAATGATATCCTGCCCCAGCTCAAGGAAACACAGCAGAACTCACACTAGAATACTCCAGACTGAATAAAAAGCACATGAAATCTTATATGGGGGTACTTGGAAAGGGAAAGCAGGAATATCCATCAACCTCCAGCACAGAGCTTCACTTGTATTATCTGCGTTAGGGGAGAATGTTAATATGTCTTCAAAACAATTAATTCAATCCTAATTGGGACTGAGGAAGCTCTATCTTTTATCCGAATACTGGTGGTTAAAAGGTGATTTTAATTGCCACAGTAATCAGATATAATGAAGAGCAAAACTGTTTCTGATTAAATAACATTTGCATCAGAATTGCTGTTAGACACTTTGCAGCTCCCAGGAATTCTCCAATTCTTTTCCTGCCTCTACTCCAGACATGCACACAGAAGCAATGCTGCAAGAATTCTGCAGATGTTGAATCAGATGGAAGTCATGGAAGGCTTCTCCCCCAAATTCATCTCCCATAAGGAGAAAGAATTGATCATGATTTGAAGTGTGACACTTCAGATCTGTAGGTGTGTGCACAAGGCACAAACCTTTCTGTGCCTCCAAACTTCACCAGGAAACCTGGACTTTTCCCCTAATGCTAACAATCTTGATGCCTTTTTGGAATACTCATTTTTATACAGCTTTTTTAAAATATATTTTTGCATCCGTTTTCAAATATTTTGGAATGTTCAGCAGTTTATGTGTAGTGTTTATGTGGCAGCTCAGTTACACAGAGCACAAAACCACTGAACTGAGTGAAGTGGTCTTCAAAATACTGGCAAAGTCTGACTCACTTTATGACTAGGAAATATTCAGAACAATTCTTGATTCTGGCCACTGTAGTTTTCTACAGTTACACCAAGAAACAGATACTGGTTTTAAATTAATTAGTTATAACTAATCTAATCTGGAACAAAAATCAGTCTGACCACCAAAAAGTGGTAACTGAAGAGTCAGAAAACAGGAAAAATATTTAATATAAAACTACACAAGAAGCTAGAAAATGCAGGAACCCAACTGCTTTGACCTCAAAGGCTGCAGCACTGAGATCAAATTTGACTCGGGGAGATCCAGAGAAAGAGCTGAGAGAGGGCGAGGCTAAAACCAGCCTTTGGGTGAAAATCACCTTGTCAAAGTGACAGCTTGAGAGGACATCTGCCTCCTTCCTCTAAGTCTGCTGTGTCACATTCACTTAGACAAATTTACAAACTATTTATATAAGCAGCAATGAGCGCACAGAAGTAGCTGCATCAAGAAAAGAATTAGTTATTTGGAAAAAACAGTCAACTGAATATCAATGTCATGGAATCCAGTGGGGATGGAGGTTTAGCTCTCCTCCTACCACAGAAGCAGAGCTGTAGTATATGAAATGGATATTTTAAAACATTTACAAACCGGAAAAAAAAAATTAGAAGTATTAAATTTACTTTGTGTCACAGGTTTACAAACATTAGTTATTTAAATGGCAGTTCTGGTGCACTGGGCCATGTAAAGACATTCATACATTTGCATTTTCATTAAGAGAGGACTACAATGCAAAATGAAACTTTAGTTGTACCATTTAATAGGAGAAGAGTTTCATGATGGAAAGCAAAATGCTGTCAGTGTAGTGAGGGCACCTGTGCCACTGCTGAGAGTGATGTCCCCTCACCTGCCTGGAAAGTGAAGGGATGCAGGAAAAGGAAAGTGTGCTCTTAGGACTGAGCTGAGGCAATTTTACAAGTTGTAACTTCAAACTGGGAGCTGCAGCCCTTAACCACAGCCCAAGTCACTGACAAAAGCATCCAAGTGAGATTTCCACACTTTTGAACAGCTCACAAAACATCCTGGCTTGAATTGTCTGGAGTGGTAGTCCAAATAAACTCTCTCCAGCACTCCAGCAGAGGGAAGGGGATGGAGGGACATTCAGCTGGTACTTCTCCACTCACAGAAAAGTGCCTGCCCATAGTACCATGGACATTTTTTTGACAGGTGGCAGATATTAAAGAAATATTAATCTTATGCTGAAAGAATGTGTTAGGAAAGTCTCATTAGAAACCTTCACTAGTTTAACTTCACAGAGAAAAGAAAATGTATTTGTGTTTAAATTTTGCATTTTGTTTTTAGTTATACTGAAATTAAACTCATCTTTGAATGATCTGATTATAAAATTTGTCTTCTAGAGAAAAAAGAAATCTGATCCAGAATATTCCAGGCAGTGTCACTGCCAGCTCAAGCAAGGCCAAAGATAACAGGATTTGTGGTACCATTGCAGCAATTTTCCCTGTTAAATGGATAACAAGGACAGGTGTTTTTATAGCTGCTTCAGATTAGCAGATTAACACAAACTCATAGAAACTGAACAAAAAACTGCAAGTAATCTCTTGCCTAAACCCAGTTTTACCTCTACTTGTCTTCTGGAGTCAGGTAAAGAATAAAGCCTCTATTTTACAACCTTCTGGAAATCTGCACAGCATCAATATTGAGCCCACCCCATCCCTTCTGCTTTCTTACCTCCCTCTCTGTCAGAGAGGTCTCATGTGAAATACAATATTCTCCCAGCTGACAAGATCAACACATTGCTTTTTATCGTGCTGAAATGTCACTCTGTACTCAGGCTCCAAGCTCAATGAGATTTTCCAGCTCCTAACAGGACTACTGGGAGAACATCCATTCTAACACAGCCCCCCAAGCCCGAAAAGAAAGACATTAATTGCCACAATACCTTGATTATAGAGATGTTTACAGAATGAAATTAACAACAAAGCAAGGAAGACACTTCTTCTTGGAAGTCAATCCATAAGAAAAAAATCAATTAAGTGCTACAAATTAAAAAAAAACGCCAATAATTCACAACAAAACACCTTGAAAGGAGCATTTGCACACATTAAGTGGCAGAAATGGAATAATGACATGACCAGGTAGGCTGAAACAAAACAGAATTTTCCATTCGGGAAAGTAAACTTTTTTTCAGCCTTCAGAACTGTCAGCAAGTATTTCTCATACCGACCAGAAAGATGTTTATTACTTCAGTTTATTACTCCAGACTTTTTTAATGACAAATTTTAAAAGTTTTGCCTTTTTTTAACGATAATCTCTCAACTAAAAATGCTGCCTTACCTTTGTTCATATCAATCAACTGCTGCTTCTTCTTCTGTCTCTCCAGCCTCTCACGCTCAGCCTTCTCCTTGGCCAGCTTGGCTCTCTTGGTTTTCTCCTCCAATTCTCTTCTTTTGTTGTTTTCTTTTAATGCCTCCTGCATTAGAGGAAATGAGTATGAGTGTCTGTACAATGAGGGAAACCAAAATAACCTGTGTTTACATTAAATGAGAGAAGGAAAAACACAGGGACTTGACCCAACACTTGGGCCATCCTCAGAAATCTTGGAGGGAACATAATGCTCCACATCACTTCTACATGAGCATTATTGATCATAGCAAGGGAAACTGAAATAGCTTGGCATTTATGATGAAGAAAAAAGAACTTTTTTTCAGCAGCAACTTGTTCGTGTTTTTCCCTATTAAGATTGCAAGGTTGCCTTAAGTCTGTGCCATGCTCTTAGGAGGGATGAGTGGGGAGGAAGCCAAGTTTCCACTATGATGTAAACCCAATTACAAGTGGCTGAAACTCAGGTGCTAGAATTTAAACACAACTCATAAGAACTTTTGTTGAAATAGCCAGTCTGGATAACTAAAATAGAGAAAACACAGGAGAAGAAAAGGGAAATAATTGAATTTTTAGATTATGAGTAAAATGTCTCTGAGCTAACAGGTTATACAAACTAGCAAATTAAAAATCCAAGACTCCCAAACGCTTCTAAATACAGAATATTAACTCAAGCAAGGGGCAGCATCTTTCAGTGTGCCACTTCAGGAGTTTCCTAAGGTCAAACACCACATTCCATCCCTGGTTTGCAGAAACTCTGGACACCAGCTGCTCACTCCAAACTAAGCCAAGAACTGCTCCATCACAGAGCCAGCTGCACCAGAAACACCTGAAATGCCTTTTCTTTCAGAAAAAAAAAAAAAGGGAAATAGAAGGCAAACTCAATGTCTAATCTCTTTTGGTTTTGGACAGTTCTGTTGCTGCAGTTCAGAGATTTCATTTTACTGCAGCTTCCCAGGCTGTAATGGAAGGAAATGCCCCAGTCTCAGCAAAGAAAGCAAATATGAAATGTCATGGTTGCACTGGTAGCTCACTAGCCATTAGTGATTAGATCATAGATTCTGTCACATTCTCTACCCAGAAATCTACAGCAGACTGAACTAAACAAGCTCTAAAGTTATTTTATCTGGAAATTCTCTTTGAGCCGAACTGAATGAGTTTTATCTGAAGGAAGATTCTGTGGAAATGCAGACTGCACTTCATAAAATACAACGGATACCAGTGGTGATTAAAACAAAACGCCGTTCAAAATAAAGGTTTAATCCTCTTGAAGAACAGCAAGATAACAAAATACTCCTAATTCTGTGTGAGAGTGCCCCTTTTTATTTATAGATCTACACCCATCCATCACCTGGAACACACTTGCTTGTTATTACCCTCCATCAGGCAGTTGGACTCTCAACCATTCCATATTTGTTATGTCATTTATTGCTATACATTTAGTCAGAGTAAGATGAAAGCTGGAAAAAAAATCATTGGCAAGAACATACTCCCACCTGCTATCAAAGTCAGTGCAGAAAGCAAAATAAATCTATACTCATCTATATTTATAAACATACTTTATATTTGAATTGATACTGCTAACAAATTTGATCACAGTTTCTCAAAACCGACTGATGATTAATGTAAATAAAGAGAATTTGACTCAGGTGTACAGTGGTTTCTACAGCATTTGCTCTGCATGAATTGTATCAAGCCTTTCAGTTTCATTTTCTACAGTTTACTGCAAAGGGTTATTTCTCTCTCTCATGGCATGGTTTTATACTCCCCCAGACCTTTTCTTTTTCAAGCATCTGAGTTGCAGTGGATTTCTTCTAATACAGAACAGTGCTATTCCAGATTAACAAGTTTTTTTTCAACTATCAAATGCCAGAGATCCTCCTTCTGCGTAGCTTAACAGGCTGAATTACTTCAAAAGGTAAAGATCAGTTTCAAGATTGAAAAAAAATAGCTCTGTAATTGGCATTGCTTTTAAAAGAGGGAATAAAAATCAGCAGTTTTGTTACTGCAATATAATTCCAAAGTGACAAAGAACTGTTCATAGGGATCTACTACACAACTAAATTTATTCTCCAATTAAAACTAAACTTATCTAACAGTTATAAATCAGACAAAGAGGCTATCCTGTGGTAAGAATAAAAGCCTTCTCAACAGCTTTAGAACACATTTTGAAAAGTACTCATCTAGATGCTGTCTGCTGAAAACATGTAAGTGCATGCAAAAAGGGAAATAATTTTTGAGTGAATCTCAGCAGACAGGAATACTTAAATGCATAAAACCCTTTTATTGATGTGCTTTTCATGACCCTCTGTTATTTTGGTTGGTGCATAAGGGCAAGCAGTTTTGCTAATTCAACAGGAAATTAAAAGTTAGAGAAAGTTTGAGTGTCGGTTTGTTTTGTTATAATAAAAACAAAACCGAATTATTGTCTCTCCTAGCAGAGAAATAGATTCAGCAAGGAATATTATCTCTTTTTAAGTGAGTTAGTTGAAGAAGCACATAGTTTGATGTTCCCCCTTGTGTTTATTAGGATTCACTGAAGTGCAGCTCTGGTGCTCAGCACTGCCAGTTTACAGCTTGGCTTCCTTAAGAAGCAAATAAAAAATTAATGCATCTCTTGCATTCTGTACATATCTTAAGTTTTGACAGACAAACATATTCACACATCGACACGGTTGTAAATAGACTCTCGAAGGTAAATTATTAAAAACAAGAAGAAAGAAAACAAACTGTAATGCACAAATCTCCCTGGATATTAAAGATGCAGCTGGCTACAAAGCGGTCATGCACCAATAATGAGGGCTGCCTGTGATCCCTCAGGCCTTCCCCAAATTTGCCTTGCAACTGCAAAATATGTCAGCTGAAGTTCCAGCAAAATAATCTTCTTCAGTCGTAAGTCATTAGGAACAACAAACTCAGATTAACTGGAAGTTAATCTACAGAAATTCAGAGAGTTAAAACACAGCAGATTGAGCAATCACTTTCCATGTAAAGGGAAGGTCTTTCATGGGTGTTCCTTGGAGGATAACACATTTAAATACATTGTTATCCCTGTGAAAATAATGGAAAAGAGATGTAAGGAGCAGGTATTAAACAAGAGCAGACAAATTGAATTTCCTGCTGGGTGGCCGTGGAGCAGAGAGGATGAGGTTTGGGACAGCAGGGCCACCCCAGTGGCACAAATGTCCTGGGTTTGCCAGGACAGATTAAGGGCTTGGCAAATGGAGCTGCTGCTGCTTGGGCAGGGAAGGAGAGGAGTTTACTGCTGACATGCAAAAAAACTCTTCAAACTGTCCAGGCAGAATAGGTTTGCAGCGTTCACTGAACCAGATTTAACACTCAATGAAAAGCTGCATGGTATCTCTTAATTACTCAACTGTGTAAACTGGAATAATTATTAAATAGCTCTTAAAGCAGACAGGTTTGGGACTGTTTTTCCAGCTCCCTTCAATCAACATTTGGTTAGCAGAATAAACACACAAACCTCATTCAGGTTACTCCTGACAGAGGCACAGAGTGAAGTACACACAAAAACAAAGCTGGATTACTGTCTTTACAAAATACACTCAACTTGAAAACCCCAGGAAAACAAATGTTATCTGTTTGGGCACAATCCTAAAAGAGAAACTAAGGCCCAGGACAAACCAATTATTGTTTTGTTCCAAAAGCAATCTTTCTGGATCAAGGAAAAGACCAATCAATATTTTGGCACATCGTCATATGAGCACAATCCTTTAGATTTTTTAACAACAATTCATTTTAAGGCAAGTCTGTAAGAACTGTTCACACAAGAGCCTGAATCCGGAAGAAAAAGTGAATTACTCTTTTTAATAGCAGGACCTTGAATGTGATGTACCAAAAGGTTTCAAAATTTCTGGGTAGAAATCCTCAACAGATTTTAAAAGATTTAAAAAAAAATCTTTACAGATTTCAAAAGAGACTGCGAGAATTACACACAGCATAGTATATAAAGATATAATTAAATGACAAAAACAGCTGGGTTGGAAAGGTTTTGCAGACTTCCTGAAAGACATGGTTGGTGGACTGTGGAAGGAAGCACTGCAGAGGGTGTGAGGCATTACACTGCAAAGAAATAACAAAAATGGAAAAAAAACAACACTGAAGGGACACGCTCACACAGCTGCAATTTTTTCCTTGAGGTTTCCTACACCTTCCACTTCATGCTTCACTCTGTGTTCTGACAGGATTATCCAGTTCCATTAGCCTGCTTGGATTTTCCTAAACGTGCTAAGCAAGCAAATATGAACTTCAGGAAGTGAATGAGCTCTAATTTACTCCAACATCAGCACGCTAAATGAAGCTGCAATAATGCCATGATCAGTCTGAAATCACAATTAAGACAAATACAGATTCCAATTATCAAATTATCTTAATAGGATATAGGAACAAACAGAATGATGAGACTAAGATTATACACGTGAAACAAAATCGTGGCGATTTTAGAGAGGACAGGTTCATTCTAACACAAGAGCTTATCAGAAATATATAAATGCAGATGTTGGCATCTGTAGCCTGCACACATCATCTGTGGAAGGGTCTCTTCTGGACTTAGGATCAGGCCCAAGGCACTCACTCAGAGCAGGTAATAAAGTCACTGCTTCACAGGAGCTTTTCAACAGCTTAAGTTCCGCCTCAGCCAAAATCCCAAACCATGCTTTGCTTTCAGAGTGGAATGAGGATTCCAAATCCTCATTTAAATATTACAAACTTCCAAAGATAATGCCTGGAAATAATGACATTTCTCAGTTGGACTCACTGCTACCAGCACTGAATATAAAAGAACAACAAAAAAAATCTAAAGAAAATCCTGTTCTGTGTAATCCTGTTTCTTTTAAGATTAGGAAATTTAACTTCATAGTTTCCTCTGGACCATGACCCTCCCTATAACTTTTGGAAATATTCCCTAATCACTGGCATCTCTACCCTGAAATGAGAGATCCAGTGCTTTTATCCACAAAGGCACCACCTTAACAGAGAAACAACTTAGGTCAGAATAAAATCCAACTCCATCTAGGAAGTTATTTCTACACTTACCAACACAGTGTACAGTTTGATTTCTTTTATTATTAGTTATTTTTACACCTTTTGGGGAGCTTCCAAGAGAAATGCCATCCTTGTGTTTTACATCATATATAAAGCACTTCTCCAGCAGCACTAACCCCTTGTAAATAAAGCTGAATTACTGCTCCTCTGTGAATTCCACCACCTGTATCCCTTCCTAGCCTACACCTAATTCCTGATTTGTGCAGGATAATGATTAAAACCTACTCTGCTCAGCACCAGCTGAATGCATACACTCAGATGAGAAATGAGAGAGCTTACAAAAGGTTTGTATTTCGGGGGGGAAGGGCTTTCTGTATATTGCCTGTTAATAAGGACAGTGTTTCACTTTTGCTACCACCCCTTGGGAAATTTCGCTAAAGAAAATACTTCTTGCTCATTATTCTTTATTTTTTCCCAGCTTCCTGCTAGCTGGAAACTGTTCCCTTTCAGGCTGCATTAAAGAACTGTTACTTTTTAGGCAGAAGGGATGAAGTGTATTCCCAGACAAATAACCAGAGAGAACAATGAATAAATAGAGGCTTTCTTTTAAACCACTCCTGAATTACAAACTCAATTTATGAGTTTGAAAGCTGGGGATTTAGCCTGACTATGCATTGTATTTCATAGTAAATCAGATGTTTATTATGTATTTATTTATGTATTGTATATTCATTGAGTTATATTACTCTAGCAAATGACCTGCTGCATTCTAGGGACATTTCAAAAAAAGCCACCAAAAAAACCCCATTCCTGAGTCACAGAGCTTGAAACTCACTTTAAAGCAAGTTATAAACAAATAAAAATTAGGAAGGAGGAAAGGTCTCACAGGTACATTTCTACTTAGGATGCTGAATCCACTGTGGTAAAAACTGTTTTTTATGAAGGCAACATAACAGATGTTCTGTGTCCTGTCTGGTCCAGGGCATCAATCTTGCAAAATCTTTGAAGCCCAGAGTAGTGGTGACCAATAAAAAGTGTTCTGTTTGCTGATCATTTCATGTGTCTCCTCATTTTGGGGAGACTTTCACTCCGTGGATGTTGCACTGCAGGGCACACAGCAGCCATCACTCAGTACCAGTGTTGATATAAAAGGACAATTTATTTCACTGGTCTTTTACTAAAACCATCTCTCACTCTGTCACCTGATGAGTTACTCAGATCTGTTTAAATACTGCCTGAAACTGAAATTACAACCCTTTTTCTCTAAGTACATTTCTAATGTACTTTAAGATTTATTTCCTTATTCAAAGGGCTGCATTTACACAAATGTGAAGGAAGCAGTCATCACTGATAAAACTGTCTACCAGATAAGAAAGTATCACTCCACTGAACAAAACAGCCTCTCTGCATTTCATACAACTACACCCAAAAAATCCCTTTTCCTGCTTCAAAAACAACTTTGTTTTTTTAGACTCAAAATTCACCTTTAAGACCATCTGCATGGAAAGGAACCCCACAGAGAAAACAGAATCTAAAACATCTGAAAACCGGGTAAGAAAAAAAGGAAATTTTCCTATCTAGTGCTGAGGTGAGTATCTCATACAACCTCCACAGCACAGATTGAAAGGAATTTTATGTCCATTTACCAAGATAGGCATGACAGATTTGGTGGATGTTTTTAAATCCTCTGCCACCAACACAAACAAACGTTCAGAAAGTGACAGCCTGAAAACATTACAGGTCACTTGACAGAGAGTGTGAGACAGCAAGTTAAAAGAGCACAACTGGAAAAGAACAAACTGGCATCTTGCTCCAGGCAACTGATTAATCATTATTTGATAAGAGCCGGATCCTTTTGGGTTTGATATTGGATCAGGTTGTAGTTGTCCTCAAGGACAATCGTAATGTGTGTTTACTTGCAATGGAATAAAGGACTAAAAATCTAAAAAAATGTTTTTTCTTCAGAAGAGTCCTAAATATTAAAGAGATATTATTACCCAGTGGATCTTTAACTGCAAAGAAGGGAAAAAGGAAAACCCGCAACAAACCACCCTTTTTGCTACTTTTTATTTAATTTTTCTGCAGTTGACAGCTCCAAGAGAATACACCTTTTTCTTTATTCTCCAGGTTTGAATTTGACTCGTGTTCCACTGGGAAAGGAAAATCCTGTGGAAATGCTTTATTTCCTTCCTGTGACACTCCAACAACCTGAAGAACTTTTCAACCTCTAGACTAAACTGGCTCATGGCATAAGAAAGGAGCTTTGTGCAATAGACAGCCACCAGCAAGAAAATAAAAGAATGATGAACAGGAAAAAAAAGGAGTCATTAATATTTATAAAACATTTGGAATTATACTTCAGCCAGTCACCAAAATAGTAAAAGAAGTTGATGGGATCACTTAGAGAAAGCAAGAAGGTATTACAGCAACGTGAACTGGACAAATTTAACACATGTGCAAGCTCTAGGGAATGTTTGGAGGTGTTCTCTGCCCTTAGTCTTATCTGATTGCTCTTGAATTCTTATCAGTATTTACTACTTTTTCAAAGTAAATCCCACAGATTAAAGGAATTTCAGTATATTTTTCCTCTGGGAAAACTTCTTGCAAGCATCAAAATGTTGCAAAAAACCTTAATTCTTTTTTGTAAATTTTTTTTACCCCTTCCAGACCAAAAAAAAAAAGCTTCACTGTGAACTCTTAATGCTTGCCCTGGTCCATCAAAAGTGATCCATTACATTGCTAAAATATCAAAGTTAAATTAAATTTGGCTCATCCTTATCCACAGCTGAGTTGCCAAGTTACGTGCTGGAAGACAATATGTCATGACCAAAATTTAAATAATTCTGGAAACATTCACCCAATTTCCTGCCATGGAACAAAACACAAAATTAAGCACAACAGAAAAAAATAGGGACACAAAGGAAGAATTAAAACTAGGAGTGGAAAAAAAGGACATTTTGCAGGTGTTACTCACCAAAAACAGAGTTCTGAAGTTGCTCAGATCGCCAAAGAATTCTTCTATGCTTATTGCTTTGGGATCAAAGGTGAAGTATTCTCCCAAATTTTCATACAATTTTGTCATGTTGTTGTGCATGTTGGACAGTTTTTCATATTGCTCTCGGGCACTCTCTGCAAAGCTGTGAGGTCTTGTTAAGGAAAATGACTCAAATGCAGCACAAATAAAGGAACAAAAATAAAATCACAGTAAATAAAGGAAACAGAGTACACAAGGAAAGAACTCTCAAGTAGGAAGGTTACAACTGCAAAATATGCAGGTGCTGTTCTGCTTCCAAATAGGACATTTTTATGAATTAATAGTAATAGTAATATTATTGTTACTATTTTATGAATTTATATTATTAATGTCTACAAGTTCATAAACACTTCCATTAAATGATCCCTTTCCAATGGTGAAGATTTGCCACTGACAGAGAATACAACTTGCTCTATAAAATTTTCAAATACTGTGGACATTTTTATTTGAAGAGATGAACAACTTTATAAAATGAATTCTACGAAAACACACAGTGAAATTGAGTTTGCTGTGAGAATCTGTGATCTCGCTGCTCAAGTGAAGTTGAGTTCCCCACCTCACACACACACATTTTATAGGTAAAATGTGCATAACTATCAATGACAAAATCACGCGGTATGACATCTCATTTTCTTGGCCTTTTTTCACAAAATTCTTCTCTGTGCATTCTTTCCTAACCAGCCACACAGTTCATGCCTCAGGCTGCCTGCATTAGGTTCACTTTTTGGGGCACAATCTCAACTCTGTAATTCCACTGAACCTACAGAAATGAAATACCCACAAACAAGCTGACAAACAGCTTTGAGAAATTATTAGTGAGAAAAACACCATGAAACAGCAGAAGTCTTGTTTTTTTTTTCTTTAGGAAGTGTAGAAGCCTAGAAAGGAGACTGAGATTGACTTTCATCCCAGCAGCCATCATTAAAAGTTTGACATAATGCTTTTAAATAGAAAAATGTGGTACTTTCTTTCCCCTATTTAGAAAAAAAAAAAATTAACAATTATTTTGGAAACAGAAGAAAGGGTGCAAGCTACTAAAGGAAATATTGGTTTGCCTCAAAGCAAGAGCGTTTTAGTCTGCTCTTTTCTTCTGTGGGGTTGTTTGGAGCCACAAAGTCACAAATCACTGGGAAAAACACATCTGCTCCAGGATTAAACCAGCTCTGCTGATAGTGAATTGTGGCTGATGAAAGTGTTTGCTGCACATATCAATGCCCAAGAATAAAAGACACGAGTGATTCCCTGAGCTACAGAAACCCTGCAGCCTGGCTCCCCGTGGCTTTTCCTTGTAACAGCTCCTTCCGTGTGAATTCTGGTTGTTAACAGGGCAGAGCTCTGCTACAGCCTCTCACCAGACCTTCCCCTCTCATTTGGGAGCCTGCCTGGTGTCACATTTCTAATTCCACACCACTTCTGAGATCCCAGGCTCTCTGCAAAACATCAAACAGACTGCACACTAAACAGGGGACAAGAGACACACCGAGAAATCCTAAAAATATCCTTGTTTCTTTTTGAGGTGCGACTAAACCCAATTGTGATCCTCCAGAAAGCAGTCAGCAAATTACAGAATAAGGCACGGAAATTGCTGTGGATGCTGTATTCACAGTGTTTCTGTTGTACTTGGATGCTATTGAGTACCTGTCACTGCACAGGCTACAGGCAAACACAACAAAGCTGAAAACACCTTCCGTTGGAAAGAGGCCAAGTATTCCACCTGGATTTGCCCATTTTAACTACTGGGAGGTTACAGAAAGAGACATTTAAAAATTGGTTCTTAAAAGTATGATTGAAAACTTTATCAATACCAATTTTTCCAAGCAATTCTCTCAGTTGAAGCCTTGGTGGCCTAAGAGCAAAGCTGTTGCCATGTAAAGTTCATCTAGAAACAGAAACCAACACAGTGATGGATATTAATTTATAAAATCAAGATTGTGAGACAATATCTGCCTATACAGTGCCACAGCAGTGGCAATACCTAATCCTCAGTTTATTGAAAACAAGTTTAACCTGTTAGATTAGAGTTTCAAGCTTGGACTGTTGAGTCACTCATCTCAAGATAAACCTGGTACAGTTCAGTCTTCAGTGACATTTAACTGCACAAAAGGAACTGAAAGTTTAATGGCAAGAATACATTAAATAGGTAATAATGGCACATTACTGAATTATTGAGCACAGTCTAAAAATTTTAGAAAAAAAATACGAATTGCCTTCGAGTCAGCAGACTGCTGTAGTGAACAACTCACCAGAAAGAAATACATATAAACATATAAATTAATTTAGTGGAGCCTTTAAAATCAATATTACGCAATATAATACAAACCCAAAAATGATCAAAAAGTCTAAAAAAAAAAAGAAAAATACTATGACAATTCCAGATCTGCAGGCTATTCTTGGAGACAGAGCTCCCAGTTCTCCACTGATGTTGCATACTCACAAAAGAAATAACAGTAAGCACTAAAATCCCCAGTACTGCCACTGAAAGTAGAGATTTTAAAGCACCACTCTAGAAATAGACTCTGTGATTTCCACATTATTATTTTTTATCTATTAAATACTAAACTGCAAGTAAGAAATATCTTTAACAGATGGCCAGGAAGACAAAGGGATGTCAGCAAGACAGATGAACAGGATGAGCAAAGAAAGAATTGAGTATTTCTACAGTGCTTAATTTTGAAGAAGACAAGGCAGAGCTATAAAGACAATAGTTCCCAGCCCCAGACCATGCAATTTTAACAAAGTTACTGTCACACTCTATGTGCTTCATCCAACCTTCCTACTACTGAAATATTAGTATTTTAAAACATCTCCTTCAAATGTACTGATGGAGCCAATGGAGTAATTCCAGGGGAGCAGAGCCAGATACGACAACACTATTTCATGAAAAAAAATGAGTGAGGAATCTGAGGTATGCCAACTCTAGTGTAATAGCAATACTTAATTCCAACAGTTTTCCTGAAAAGAGATTGAAGGTTTACCAAGTGCTCATTTTAAAACTGTAAACTTGGTTTCACTCTCACCACTCTAAACCAAACCAAAAATGACAGATTTTTTCACTAGCAAGTTTAAAAGTGCTTGTTCAAATAGGAGAAAGTACTCTATTAAGAAGCTTGTTTATTCCACGTTTTCTTGCGTACCATTGCAGAGCAGGATTCTGGCTTGAGGAACCACCAGACTAAATATCTGTTTTAACTTGTTAGAAGAGAAAGTTTGAGCCAGTGGTGTCGTATTTAATGAAGGATGCACAAGAGCTCTTGGTTTCTCATCTCCCAGCTCATTCATAATAGAACATTCTTTGAATTGCACTGTGGCAATGCAAACAGAACTTGGTAACTGAAGACAGAAATTCAGCTTTAACAGCACTAAGTCATTTCCACTGATAGCTCTATTTTCACCTGCTATCAGGATGTAAACACATGCTAACAATTTTATCACTGACACTCCATCCATAATGCATCTCTGTGACTGCACACCAGCCAAGACTTCTGGAGCATACATAGACAATTATGAATCACAATTACATCCCTAATCTTTTCTTCCTGTTGGAAGCCTTTGCAAAAGCAAAACAAAACAAAACAAAAAACCCTGCAGAAATCTTAACTGGAATAGACTCTACCCAAATTAGAACCCAAAGAAACAAAGAGCCATAGCAGGAGCCCAACTTGATCTGCGTACACAAAATCATGTATTCCTGAAAAGCTTGAAGATTCCCTAATAAACTACCCATAAAAAGCTCAGTGTGAGAATTTCTTCCTCATTACAAAGCAAATTACCTCATCATTCAGCATTTGACAGAACAGCTCAGGGAAAAATCCAAACAAGCAAAACCACAAAAGAACAGTGGGTGCTCAGCTATCTATGAGCAAGGACGGCTCTTCCTCCCTCTTTGTTCCATCAGTACCTGAAATTATCATTAACTATCAGAAGTATTTAGGACAATTGCATTCATTGTAAAAAGAGAGGATCTCAGTGGGTTTTGTGCTTGTGGAAATGAAGCACAGAAAGGTCACACCCATCCAAGAACGACTCTGGCTGTGACCTGCTCATTCTTCCAAAATCTCAAAATACCCCTTAACTCACATTAGTTAAGAGGAAGCTTTCTGACTTGTGCCTAAATGGCCATAAAATTTTCATGTTGGTAAACACTAAAAATTCCTGTCAGTGTTTACTTCCTCCCAGCTCTAAGCAATTACATCAGTTCTGAACTTTGCTGCAATCAAACTTCTCAATAATGAAAGGAAAATTTCCATCGATTCCACCACATTGATATGCACAGGAGAAAGCTTTTGTCAACATAATTTCAATATTACTTTTTTATTCATACTCCTGTTAATGAGGACACAAAGATCACTGCTCAATTCTCTGAAAGTCCCAGAGGAAGTCTCTGAGAAAAAATCTGGTAAACACAGGGCCTACTTTATAAAACATTCAGCCCGAGGAGCAAAGCTCCACAGACTGTGTCTTGAACTGTTTTATACTGGGGAAGTTGGCTCCAAGACTTCGGTGGCAAATTAGGAATTTCCTGTGGTAGCAAAAAGAAATCTTTAAAAATGAGAGGGTTTTTGAGTCTCCAAAGAGAACACAAAAAGCAAAATTTCTGAAGCCACAGGCTAGAGAGAAGGCAAGATCTTAAAAACAAAACAAAAACAAACAAATAAAAAAACCCCCACATTAAAAAAACCCTCCAAAATTTCCAGAATTAGAGGAAGGCATTAACCTAAATTAACCTGACCCTCGTGTGGGTTTTATTATTCAAAGAAAAAGAAAGTTTTGAACTCAGAATTTTTTTTTCCCCATTATGGTAAGAGACAAATTATACCCAAATTCCATGCTCTCATTTTAAAGAGTGAATTTTTACAAGCTCTACAACCCCTGAAAGCAAACCAAACCTTTCACCCTGGCTAAAGCAACACATTATTTCCACTGATTTTTGAAACTGCCTTTTTTACTGCCTGATAACAAAAATCACCTAGTTCTAAATTCTCATTTGCAATATTTTGATTTTTAAATAATTTGAAACAGTATGAAGAGTGGTATATGTAGCTTTGTTTTAAAATTCAAATATCTTTTTTTTTTTTTTTTAAATTTGTGGTGGCAAACAATTAATCACTACTCCTGCATTAATTAGAAGGCAACACAGAGAACATGATAGTTGAGCATGTATCAGACAAAATGTTGCCAGAGTAATGGATTTGTAGCATCCCTTCCCTGGAGAACAATTAGATAAAAATCTCTTTAGATGAATAAAAACAAGAAAGAAAACAATGGAAATGCAGCTTGTACAAACAAAATGCTGTTGTAAAATTTGTTTTGCATATTATACACAAATTAGTTGTGACTGTTTCAAATAAAGAGTTGACACGCTCTGACAATGATAAAACCCCAGATTTTAGGTATTTCAGTAAAAGCCTGGTGGCCGCTCCTAGAAACATTCTATTAGCTTTGGATCACACAATCAGATGCCTTAAACAATAATTACAGCTTGGTGTGCCCTGAATCTTTCAGGGAAGCTGCAGCCACGTTCCCTCTCTTTGATCATAAAGCTTTTCCTCACTTCAGCTGGGTTTAATTAAGGGAGGGATGTTTGAGCTGTCACTTGCACTCTTCACCAGTTTCAATCAGGAGATCTTGGTGGTTACTTCTTGGAAAGGAATTTTTGGTAAAGGTTGGGGAATGAAAAGAGAAATGTCCCTCCTGTATCTTTGGGTTTCCTTTAGGGCTGCCATGGCAAAAGCCCTCAATTTCTTGTTTTGAGATATCTGAAAAACTGCTGATTGTAGGATGTTTCAAGAGCCTAGATGCTCCAAATCAAGGAGGAAAAGGAATTTTATGTCACCTGAGGGGGGAAAAAAAACACCACCCATAGAATACCTATATTCAAATTGAGATTTGTTTAGCTTGAACAACTGCTGCAATGTTCACAAACTCAAGCAGAGGAGAAAATGAAAATGAAAGACTACACTAAAATGAATTTTTTTTGCACTTAAATGGTATTTTGAATAGCAGATGGCTACATAAAACCACATAGCAAATATGATTTGAGTGGAGTACGTCTCTCCACTCCTCTTTCCCAGAAATGGATCCACATTTTGGGGATTAATAACTTATTGGGCAGTTATTTGCTAGAAGCTTACCACTGACTGCACATAAACAACCTTGTCCCCAGTGACTGGGATTAAACCAAGGAAAAGTCAGGAAAGTGAAGTTATCCCTCAGAATTCCATCTCAGACAACAGGCAGTTGAAAACATCCCTTAAACAACTGTTCTGGCCAGAGGGAAAAGCCACGAGCAGACTCACAGGGCAACCAGGATCTGAAATCAAGGTTTCCTTTATTCACAGGCAACTCTTGTTGCTCAGTGACATCCTTCCCCTCCAAAACAATTGAGACTTTTAAAAAAAAGTTTCTATTTGGAGTGTGGAGAAGGGTGGAGGGCAGAAAGCAGCTCCATCAACACCAACAGTTTTGCTAAAGCAGAACCTCAGGACAGTTTGATTTTGAGATCTAAAAGCTGCAGCTACAGGGATTTACAGAATGCACTTTCCCTTCAATTTCTGATTTTAAAATAAGCATACAATAATAAGGGAATGGATTCCTAATGGATTATCACTCTAATAAAGCACAATCCTTTACAAAAATACCTTTCAGTGATCTGGACAACTTGGTTTAATATAAACTTACAGACGAAAGCCTAATTTCCCCTCAGGCAAAGATTCACAATCAAGGAGCCATTAAATCCCTGTTCCAGGTACAGAAGTAGAGTTCTGTTCACAGCACTTTATTGCTTCAACTCTTTACATGATTTTTTTCTCCTGTATAATTTCCCATGTGCTGTGTAGATTGCTGTCAGAGCGTTCTCTGTCCCAGCCACCCAACACAGGCTCTTTTTTAGTCTCTCCTCCTTCCCTGGATTTTCCCTGGAAAAATCCTCTCTGGATTTTCCTTAGCTCTCAGCACAATTTTAGGGGATGTCTCAAGGTGCAGAACAGAAAAGAGCTCCCTGCTGGGGCACGGCTCCATCCTCTTAGGGATTCACCAGAAATCCAACAGTGATCTCTGATCTAATCTCTGCAATTAAATGTACAAAAGTCCATCCTATACAATTTACAGAATATCTGCTTTTCAGGAAATGAATAAATTAGAAAATTAAACTACTAGAAGTTCTTGATTGTCACAGAGCTGCACATCCTGCATATCATTATGCCTCCCCATTTGTGACATTTACCACTTTCTTCCATTATTCACACTGCAATGGAATGTACAGATTATCTGTACACCCCTGCTCACGGAATTCTTACTACAACCCAATATGAAAGAAACAATATAACCTTACATCTCCTCACATCAGGGCTTTCCTTTGTAAAAAGGAATGAAAATCTGAAGGTAGAAATAAACTGTCAAAGAAAATTGATATTGTGCTTTGCACAACACAATTTTCATTTATAATGTTCCAAAGTTCTTCTATTTTAAACTATTAGCTTTATGAGAACTCTGCCTTAGTCTAGACCAATAAAATTACAAAGAATCACTTTCCAAAGGGATTTGTCTTGTTTTGTTTGGGTTTTTTTTACTGACATCAAATAGCTGTAAGAGAAATGAACATTGTGCAGTAAAACATGACACATTATTAGGTGCTTTTCAAATTCAATCCAAGCAAAGATTATACCTAAATAATCCTATAGTTATCACCTGGAACACAGCAAGCACTTTCACTTTGCTTTAAGATGGATCAAAGAGGAAAAAAAAATGAAGAAAAGAAATATTATGTGATAAAAAAGGGAGTGGAAAGCTCTTTAAAAAGCACTGTTGAGTCTGGCAAGACAAGAGATTCAATTCTTTTTGTACACCTCTGAACAAGGGGGAAACAAGGAGAGAAAACCCCTTTAGAGAGCAACAGTAAGGTAACAAAAAATGAGTCCCCACTGACCCTGAAAATCCAGCTGAACTGGGTAAATTCACCACCTGGCAAACTTCACAAAAGCTTTTATCAGACATGACTGAGGGCACGTAAACACAAAGTTTTACATTAGTTCACAGATTCGATATTCCTATAAAAAAATCATAGGATTTTTCATGAAGATTAATAACTAACGCTTTTTTTTTTCTTTTTTTTTGTCTCTATGTACTTCTTCTTCCCCCCCAGGCCTGCCCACAGGTATTTCTGTAAGATCCCATCACCCTCCCAGCCTAACTTTCAACCCTGCCCAACAATTTGCAGAGTGCCCCGACTTCTTCAGTGTATGGCATCCATACAAACAGAAAAACACGAAATCAACACTCTCACAGTGCCATCTCTGCACCACAAAATAAAGAACACACCCCTGGCAAATAGTCTAATTAATTAATTTTACTTTATGAGGAACATGTTGTTATTCTGCAATTCCTGCTGTGTTGACTTTCTGGATTTTTACCTCATAAAAAAGAGCAGACAGTGCACAATTTATCCTGCCATAAACCACATCCTGCTAGATGCACAAGTCCATCACTGTTTTCCTCCATTTTAATGGAGTTTATCCCTCACACTATTAGGTCTTGATTCCTGATCCACCATTTATTTCTTCTCTGGATGTGAATTATTTACTGATTTTTTTTATCTGGTAATTTAGCTGATAGACTAAGATTCTCTCTGAAGCAGGTGGATAAAAAATGGATTTCCCACCAGCCCCTGAAGAACCTGAATGATCCCTTATCCTACTGCACATTTTGTTACCTCTCATCATGCTGTGTTCACACCCTTAAGGCATCCTGGAGTCTGAGGCTGAGCTTGTCTCAAAGCAAATCAACAATTTTCACATTACTGGTCAAGCACTGAAACACTGATTTACTAATAGCTCTCTCTTGGCTTATAACACATTTTGTTCATAAAAGAATGGAATATCTTATGATCAATTATGCAGGCCTGGGTAGAATTATTTTTCCCAACAATGAACATCAAGATAATAAAATACATAGATATAATAAAGGGAATAAAGCCAGGTACCAAGCAGAGTACTGTAAAAAACTCGTATTAGGATAAAAATAAACATCTGGAATCTTGCCAAAAGAGACCTGACCAATTTAAAGTTTTTTCTAAATTCCATTTCACCCAGCAACATGCAAACTACATCAAATTAAACAATCCACATGAAATATCTAAACAGCACGTCTGTTACTTGATGGTTTGCAATAAAAACAGACTAACAATTCTTTGGATGCTTAGTGCACCACAGAGGAAAATACAAAATTTCAGTATACCTTAAGGAAAATTTCATGCTTGGAGTGATTAAAACCCCCCCCACACACAGACTCACCCACATTCATCCCAGAAAGCTGCACCATGGCTCATTAAAGCTGAGAAAAAGAGGCTGTAAAACAAAGGAGGGGCTTTAGGTTTGAAATGATGGTGTGGTGTTCTGGTTCAAGATAAACCTGCTGCTCCACACACCCCACAAGAAGCCCTTGTAATTCCACCCTGACTTTTAAAACTTTCAGATTTAACGGAAGACAGACTGAAAGTCCTTCCCACCAGGATTTCTTACATCTCTCTTGGAATTTATTCAGAATAAACAAAGCAGAAGAATGAAGACTAGAACTGCTGAAACCTTAATTCCTCAGCCATCTTCTACCAAAGACATGTTCATGTTATCCTGGCTCTCAGTAGGGAAACTGGACTTGACCAAGCAGAAGGAGATTAAAGTTGTTTTTCCACAAGGTTAAACTCATCTTTAATTGGGAAATATCTAATTCTACAAGGGTTACAGCTTAGGAACCATGCAAGCCCAAAGCACAAGAGTAAATGAGGGAAAAGCATTTCCCTTTAAATAGCCAGTGTAAAAACCTGCACAGCAATTCTGAGATTAGGTTTGTAATGAGATCATGACAAATTAATTGATTTTTTTCCCCCTACTAATTTAGAAAGATGATTATTTGAGACAATAATTAGCAACATTGCCATTTACTATATTAAATAACAAACCAAACACAACCGGTTTCCATCATGACCAGAAAAGCAGAGTCATTCTATTAAGACTGCAAAATAATTTGCCTTTTTTTAGCACAGTATTCTAAGAAGTTAACTTTGTCCAAAGATTCACAGCATTCACCTGCTGCACATCCCAGCAAAAACACAAGGGGGTAATGAGCTACAGGTCTGGAATATTTATCTACAGCAGAATCAGAACATTTAACCTCACCTTAATTCAATTATATCTATTGACCTTCACGACAAACATCCAGACACACCAAATGGGACACCACCCATGCAAATACTTCAAAGTTCTTTTAGTGGGGGTATTATTTGTTTGGGGTTTTTTTTTTTATTCCTGAAAAATCAGGTAAGTGAAAGGATTAGTAAATGCCACAGGGCCACAGAGGACATTTCTCAGTGGAAATCAAATTTAATGGCAACAGTTCTATCACAACTGTCAGTGAAGAACAGGCTCTCCAAATAAATAAACAAACAGATCTCAGCTTCTGCGATTGTTTGAGTGTTGCTGGGCTGCTCAGGGCTGAGATTTCAGAATGGGTTGCTGATGCTGTTCCCTCTAACTGCAAAAGGTCCTGGCCATATTTCTGACCCACTAATTATCTTATTTTTAAACTTTTACCCATGAAAAGGCAGCTCTGCGTACACAGATAATTTTATGTGCTGGGGAGACACACTCTCCAAAGACTAAGTAAACAACTGAAGTACACTTGAGCTCAAGAACATCAAATACTGGTGGCTTTTTCCCCTATAGCTTAATAATGTCAATTGAATATAAGTAACTAAATATAGCCCAAATTGCTTGTAATCTGATTTTTAACTTGGCAGGGTCAGTTCTTCAATAGGATTCAAACTGCTGAGATGCCACGAGCTTAAACAATTAGCAGTGCAAAAAACTAAGAAGAAAAACTCTCTTTATTCGCTGATGCCCTGAATTTCCAAAAAAAGCCTCTAGTTTGGAAAAGAAAAGCAGATTATTTGTACAAACTAATTCTTCCTATCTTCTATCAGCAGGGGGATTTTCTGCCAGTGCTGATGAAATCCAGCAGCCCCTCAGATGTACTTCTCAGAATTACAAGCACGAGCGGTTAAATCAAGTGTATCTCAGTTGCTTTGGCAGCCCCATTTAAATATCAGGCGAGTGTTCAGAGATAAAAGGTTTTTAACTGTAACCCCTCAGAAGATGATACACTGTCAATTTCCTTTCCAAAAGTGCGTTTTAGGGATCCTTTTCTTGCATTTGGGGCAATACAAAATAATGCAAATCTGGGACACGCAGACTTGGGAGCTGTCAAACAGCCTAGCAAATCACTGGAATCTCAAATCTAAGACTCAAATCACAAATTTTGCTGTCTAAGAGCTACAAAAAACTTAGAAGAGAGCATCTTAGATGCAAAATTTAATGTACACCACCCATGTGATACTATTTCCTTCGCTCATGTTAATCAATTTGCCCTGTAGCAGGGCAAAAAAAAAAGGTATTCCTGGCACTTAAATACAGGCTCTTCTTCAGAAAGTTCCTTGAAACTTGAACAATTTATACATCAAAATTAATTGCAACTGTACAGCACTATAAGGTTTATAATTATTGCTTAAGACATTTTCCATTTAAACAGAAAACTCATAAAGCTAAAGATTGAACAGTAAATAAATCATTATTTTCCTGTGCTGTGTCTTCAAGAGGCACTGCAAAGTCTTTTTCTTCCACTTAGTATTTTAACTTAGGAAAAAAAAATAGAGGTCCTCTTGTATGAAGCTAATAGAAAGTTAAATTAATCACACTTTTTTTCCAAGAAATAATTCCTCATACTTAAATGCAAACAAGCACAAAATTTACAAAGTCCTAGACAATCAATACCAAATAGAGGCTTCCTCCTACTGCTGGATGCTCATTATTATTTATTGATATTAAGCAAATACTAAAGTTTCAACGAGTCTATCATTGTTTCATCCTAAACAGCTGCAACTTTCTGCTTCCTGCCCCTTAAAGCTTGTTTTGAACTGTAAGCAGAAGGAATAAATTTAATAATAAACTTAAAATACAACAAATAAAACCCATGCTCCATCTAGAAGCAGGAGGGTAGGCCTCTCTCCCTGCACAACACTTAGGAAAAGTATTTTATATGGATAAATAACCATAATTCTCCTTTGTCCAAGAGTTGCAATTGCAAATTAAACTGTTTTCAAATGTCATGTTTTTGTAGATAGCGAGAACAAAAGCTTTATAAAATACTGCAAGAAAAGGCAGATGTATAAAACTCTTCTAAGTTTTATACATGACCTGATATTTGAAAAATCATTGAATAGTTCTCCCCAAGCCCTGAGAAATGCCTCTACATTGAAAACCACATTTAAATACACTCAGGCAGAAGGCAGTTACCTCAAATGGAGGCACATACACAAAGAAACATTCCTAGAAATGTTTCCCTGTGGGGTTATTTGTGAGAACCCCCTTGTTTATGAGCAAATTCAGATATTAATGCACATTTTCCTGCAGAAATGGTGACACTAGTACATCTCAAGCTCCAAAAACACAACCAGGCTTTCCTGAACATGCCATCTCCAAACACCTGAAGGGAATTATGGTTCCCTGAGAAGCCAGGAGGAAATCCCAAGTGCTGAGAGATGCCAGGGGTGCTCCTGCCACTCCCACTCATTCTGGGAATTGCTGGAATTGCTGTCCTGCTTCTCAGGCACTGACAAGAGCACAGCTCCCAGCCCTTTCAGGATGCTGAGATCTTTTGGGAACAAAGGATCAGCGCTTTGGGAATGTTGGCTCCTGCCCCAGGGGCTGCTCTAAGGGACCCTGCAGTGCAGCTCCTACAAGAGAATTATCAGCTGATGTTTAATGCACGTTAAATCATCAACATTCCCACTGCATAAAAGTCCCTAGATTTGCCCCCAGATCATTTCTGTACAACTGAAGTGCTTTAAGTGAGGAAATAAACCCCTCATATTTAGTTGTGAGGCTGTAATGGTTATGAGATAGAACTGGGAGCATAAATGCACATCAAGTGAGGATACATGCCTTTCAGGAAGGCAGCTTTTTTATTCCATAAAAAGGATTCTCTTCTAATGAATGGTGTTCCTTACTGGAAATTAAAATTAGTTCACAAATTGCTGCTGTTCCATTTAATGATAAGATGAATGCACAGTGCTTTGAAATTTTTTTTATCTGCAGTAATTTTTGCTCTTTCATCCATCATTCCGTTAATTTCACAATTCTTTAAAAATAAGCTTTTAATTCTTCACATGTATGCAATCAGTTAGAAAACCCACGTGGCAGCATTGATTGCTCGGGTAGGCAAAAGATTTTAGTAAGTTTAGGCACATTAATATCTCTTATTAGGGTAAATGATCCAGCTGAAAAGCCAAACAAGGTCTCCATTTAAGGATACACCAGTTCATGTAGGGCACACTGGGGAAATAAATTCAGGTCAGATCATTTATAAAATATACACAGCCAAAATAATTCTTGTCCATGCAGCAGGATAACAAAAAGCATGAACTCAGTGACCAGATATGGGTCCTGCTGCCCCTTGGAACAATGTTCAAAGCTCCTGTTTATTTCTAGAGGAACAAATTATTTTCTAGAGAAATAAACTTTAGTGTGTGTGCATGTTGGAAGGTAAAAAGAATAAAGGTATTTATTATTAATGTATTTATAGTTCTAAATCAATATTACTGTTAACTCTGTACAACTTCCCATTTATTCCCTCTGAAACTGTTTTTCAATTCAGCTGTTTTTAATCTTTGTTAATAACACTTACATTTGAACTCCATTAATCTGAATACCTTTCACAATCCCCAGCTAGACACTAAAGTTTTAACATCACTGAAATCACTGTATACACCTACAGCAAACAAATATGAAATTCAGACTTCTGCACTTTAGAAAAGATCTTCAGTTAGAGGCACAAACACTGAAATAAGACAAGCAGTGAAAGCCAGATTTGGTATAGTCTATAATTACTTTTCTAAACTGTTGAATCAGACTCCTCAGTGCAGCAGGGCTGATTATAAAAGAAATCTCTCCCATTCAAAGCTGAATTATTGACACATTGATCTTCAGGTAAAATACAATTCCAGCCATGGATCAGATCATAAAAAAGTACTTTCAGGAATCACATGTAAGTTATTTAATACAGCAAAGAATTCATGGGACTATTTAAATCCCTTTATTTTCTTCAGCCACATTGCACTGAGATGAATAACTGTATGTGCTAAATAAAATACTGATTAAGTGAAGGGAAAAATTACCTTGCTTAGAAACTGACCAAGGAAAAAATCCAAAATGAAAATGCAGGTAGAATTTCTATTCATCTTTTTGTCACTCGCTGTACCAAATCTTATTTGCTAAAAAAATGTCGAAAAACTAAAATTACTAAAATTTTTTTCACAGAATTTACTTCTGTATTTTGAATATTAACTTAATTGTTAAAAATTCTTATTATGAATGGTACTTTTTCTTGTCACTGGCCTCCTACATTTATCTGATATTCCAAGCAGTATCATCCTTCTCACATCCTCTGAAGAAATTCTCATCCACAACCACTGGTAAATAACTTTGTTTATGACAGGAACGAGAAACTATGCCTTGAATATTATAATTGCTGCATCCTAAAACTGTACTGAGACATCTCAAATGTTCTGAAACACTCAGAGAGATGTTCAACTTGAAATTCTGTAACTTTCTAATCTCAGGATGTGCCACCACCAACAAATCTTCAGGCAGCTGAGGAAATCAAAGAAATACATGCTGCAGAGTAGGGTGTCATTTTTACACCCTCCAAAACGATTCCCCATCTAATAAAAAATATGGGAGTGTAGGAAAGGCTTAAAATATTCAGTGATAAGCAGAAACAAACCTGATCACTTGATCTAACGGAGATGACTTTCTGAAACAGAAACACACCACTTATCAGGTCATCTATTAATTATGCAAACACAAATCCCAGTGCAATCAGTTCATTGCTTAAAGGCTTCTCTCTTTTGCCAAGCCCCCAAAGTCCCAGAGCTGATAAAAGCAGACAGGCATTCCAGTTGTGGGGGCCTGGTTCAATTCCAGAGTTTGCAATCTACCTGGGAATCAACATCCTGAAGCACTGAAGCCAGCCTGCCCAGGACACTGGGAATAATTCATTTTCAAACATTTCATAGGCTCCTTCTGGTTTTGCCACAAAAAAAA
Organism: Sylvia atricapilla; assembly: GCF_009819655.1. Taxonomy (NCBI): domain Eukaryota; kingdom Metazoa; phylum Chordata; class Aves; order Passeriformes; family Sylviidae; genus Sylvia; species Sylvia atricapilla. Next base: position 1,790,829 of record NC_089174.1, read on the forward strand.
AAAATTAGCAAGTATTTTCTTTTAAACCCTTTTGCATTGTCTGACAAACTTTTTCTTCTCTGAGTAATTCAGGTGATAAGCTGCAGAAAAAAAAAGTTAAATATTTATATAAATATACTTGGCTCTTTTTCCTCACCAAGTCATCTGAGTGATGCTAATCATGTCTGCAACTAAACAGATAGGCAGCAAAATGAAAATACAACTGAACAATAATTTCTGTAACCTGGAAAGCAGAGCTGTCAAACTTAACAAGAAAAAACAGTGGTAAAGGTGCATTCCATAAATTGGTTTAATTTATGAACACAAGTGGGCACAGAATTCAGCCTCTGATGAGGTGACAAGGCACAAGACAATTACAAGGCAATATTGAAAGTTTTTCTGATGTGAATGAATCTCAGGGAAATAATAATGAGCTTTGTTTAATAGCAGAACTGATAAAAGTGATTACCAGCAGCAAGTCTCTTAACCTTGCACGTAAGACAAGGTGAAAGGGAAGATGTAAGGAATAAGAAACAATTTTCCACTTAGTCAGGAGTTGACTCCCTTAAGCTACTTTCCAGCAGTGTTGTCAGAAACTTAAAATAAATCCATACAGAGGAGATGTTAAATGTCTGCTTGTGAAATTCTGTCACTGACTGCATTCAGATGGTAAATCCTGCCAAAAAACTGACTTTGCACAGAGACAGCACTGGGGAGAAATGTTCATTACATCCACCTACCAAACGTGATGAGCAGCTGTGAATGGGTCTAACACAAATCCCCTCCTTTTCCTTTCTCCTGAAAAACCCCGAACCCCACGGTTTCTGTCATGACTTCTGTAGCACAGGAAAGGAGAGATATCACAAGAACCATCTGAGCTCCTGGAAATGCACAAAAATGCCTTGGGCCAAGCACCACACTCCAAACGCTCCCATGTTTCCACACAGAGCTGAGATTCAAGCACAATAAAAATCTGGGAATTTCTATTTTTTTTAAGGGCTTTTTCTCAGCCTTTGCTGCATTTTTGTGAGCTTCTTGTACCTTCAGTAGACTTGCTACTTTAAACTTTTGAATGAAATGAGAGCTGGAAATACAAAACCAGGCTAGACAGACATCATATTACAGTCCCCCACAGATTTACTTGGTAATGCTTGAAGAATCCACAGTCTCTACTCCCTGCAGAAATTAAAGGACATAACACTTTAGATTGAAAACAAATATAAATATTCCCCTAAAATGATGCAAAAAAAGCAACTTAAAACCATTACCGAAATTATTCTTCTGCCCTTCAAAAACCACCACATCTAGAGCTAAAATAATACATATAGCAACTTTACTGCTGGTATTTTTCTAAATTCGATTCAATAATTCTTTCTGACAGAAAAAAAAATCCCCATACTGAATTTGTCTGCTCACTGTATCTACTTCCTTCAGGAAAGCTGTCTGGGTACCCCTTGAAAATCAGATTATTGATGCTTTCAGTTCTCTCTTTGCTTACATTCACCACATCCACTGCTGCTTTTTCTCTGCTCTAGAAGAAATGCATGAAAAGAGACTTAAAACCTATTTTTTTTTTCAAGTGCTGTGAACACTCAGGCAGAGGATCAGAATGCTCACATCACCAGTGAGGACGTGCAAAAAGGATATGCTCATCTTCTCCACAAACTTATCGTGTTCATCCTGGGATTTAGGGAAATTCTCAATGTCCTTCTCCAGGCGCTGGATCTGCTGGTTCATCGAGTCAAGGTTGCTCTTCAGAGTCTGGGCTGAAACTAAGGGGAAGGAAAAAAAAAACCACCCAAAAAAGAGTTTATAAAGCTTCCAGATTCCAGAAAGGGTATCAGAAGGGGAAAAAACAATGTCAGTAGAAATAGGCGGAAAGAGAATGATTCCATTAAGTAGGCTCATATTTTTCTGAATTACTGCTCGTAAAAATCCTTCCCTTCATAAAAATAAAGTGAAAATATCTACTGTAATATACCAGACCATCATATTTAACATTGAAATGTCACCAGTTAATTCTACCATTAGTTCAAATTATTCCATTTCTATTCAAATTTATGGTAAAAATTCCAATATTTCTAATATTATTATTTCTAATATTCTTTTAAATCTAATTCAAAGATTAAAAACTAACTAGAGTTCAAAGAGATTTCATCTCCTTAATGCATGTACTCGGTTAAATGAATGATCTTATTAATGCACATTTCTGTTACAGGAATGATTTAAAGAATAGACATGGCAGGGGGAGGGAAATTAAATATTTTTCTTACATTGAAATTACACTGATATCTGGGACCCAGAGCTGTGTTAATAGCAAAGGTAGCTCTGAATAATAAAAGCTGTAGATAATCAAAAGGAAGGAAAGGACTCAGAGTACAGCACACTAATTAAAAAAAAAAAAAAAAAAAAAAAAAAAAAAGGGGGGGGGACTGTAAAGAACTCCTGCTTGCTGTGTGACAAGCTAGTCTAATGAAAAGCCCTGTGATGCTAATTTGGATTAAACAACCCCTAACTGATACATCCTGTGAGCTAAAAGTGACAGCACCATTGTGAAGGTGAAGCAATCCCACATCACAAAGAAATTCCAGACTGGGATGAAAAGTGACAGAGCCTCTGCAGAGAAATTCCAAAACAACCCGAACTCAAAACATTGACTTTTATGGCATAATCCATGAGGTCCATTTCTCAGTCTCGTTTTTATCACAAAGAACCATTGGACAAGCACTTCTTCAGTCAAAGCTGCCTTTTGGAACCCAAGCCTCTCTCCCATTCTTTGTCTCCTGCACAGTTCACAAATCAATGCTTTCAAGAAAAAGGAGAGAATCCCAAGACCCCTTTCCCTCAGTGCAGCCAAGAAAAACAAATAACTACTTTTCTTTTTAAGGAGTTTTTTATTATCGTTTGATGGAAAGCAGTTTGTCCAGTAATTCCACTAAGTACTTTCTAAAGAACCATTTATTTTTCTATTTTCTTCCTATTAAAAAAAAAAAAGGTGCCGTGACTACACGAGATTAAAGAGCAGAAGGAAATTGAGTCACGATGGCCTGAAAAACAGCACATAGGAAATAAAAATCTGGTAAATAAGGAAGCTGTTCCCAAAAGAAAATCAATTTTCTATTCTTTCTAAGTAAAGACTCACATCAGCCATAACACTGATTTCATGAGCGTGTTCAGATACATAAGGCACCAATAGAGCTGTCTTTATAGCAGCCATTATCTCGATTTTATTTTCAATTTTATCCATTTCATACTGGCTACCAAAGGAACTACTAATCATGTAATCCTAGAATTACAGTGGAAGTTTTTTAAGCTTAATTCAACTGGGGTGGGAATCTATATTGACCACAGAATCCTCGCAGCTTTTAAATTCACATTTGAGAGTTAACCTTGAAATCAACCACTAAAAAATTCTGAAAAACAAATTATCAAAGCTTTTAGGTTATGGTTGCATTAATTTAATCATTTGATATTATGATCAAAGTACACATTTTTGCTTGAACTGAAGAACTTGAATTACTATAATATTTTTATGGGCTGCTGTGGAACAGCACTAAAGGAAAATGCTGAAGTGAAAAATAAATGAGGAGGATGCAAATGGTCATTCTGTTCATAAAAAGAATAGCAGCTGGTACGTAAATAGGCAACATAATAACATCAAGTTTAGCTGTTCGCAGCAATTTGAAAATATTTAAGTGCCTGACCACATAGCAAAAGTTTGTTTTTGTCTGCAATTCAGAAGTGCAAAGAAATTCAGTAAGCAATGACAAGTAACTGTTGAACTTTGTGATTAAGATGGATGGAAAGTGTTTCCAGTAAAATCCCTTTATAAAAGTAAGCCCAGAAAGCCCCAGATTAGGAACATACTGGCTTTGAAAGTTGAGAGGAACTTTATCCAGACAAGAAGGCTGCATCCTAAAGCTGTGCTTCCCATAATTAACTTCATATTCACACTCAATTAACAAAACAAGGTGTAGAATATGCAATTCTGTACACTTTTTTCCCCCCTAGCCCAGGCAAATGTACAAGTTTCTGTCCAAATAATTTATGAAGCTGTTGTTCTGCAAGACAAATTTCAAAAGACGACAGAACAGGGAACATATATATATATATAGACTATAATAAAATATCTGCATTTCCTCCCATAAACCCTTTTATTAGAGATTTACTACTTCAGTAATGTGCAAGGGAATCAACATGAATACCTTCTACTTTCACGGAAATTCATTTAAATTTCTTCAAACTCTTGCAAGGTTTTAATTTATGAAAGCATAAATTCTACTTGCAGCACAAAGCCATTTCCTTGAAATCATTTCAAAATGCACACACTGAACAGCCTGTCCCCAGCACTCCTCAAAGACAGAGCCTTGTTTACCTTCCATTTGCCCATCACTCCACATGAAAATTAGGGATTTAATAGCACTGGTCTCAAAAATGGACATGAAAGGCAGCATTTGGCCTTCAGTGGCAAGGGCTCTTACTGATAAAGCCTCTCTGGAGCAGCCATTCCAATATTATTCCACTTAACGTTGCAGCAAGAGAGAATAACCAACTCAATCCAATACATAAATAACTGATGTCAAGGTAGGAACATGAGGCAAGTACAGAAAATGAGGAAAACATGAAGAAAAAAACCCAGCAGCAACAGCCACCAGAATAAAAAAAAAAAAAAAAAAATAAAGCCCCTGTGTGTAACTCCCAGACACTCCAGGATGAGTAGATCCCCATTAAAAAAGGGAGGCAACCTAAAGGATGCCTGGCCATTTATTTCCTTGTATTAACAAAGATAAAAGGTTTTCAAAAACATTAAACATTTCCAAATGAAAAGAAACCAACAGTAGTAAAGAACCCACTTACCCACCCTCACAGCTGTACAGGAGAATGAAGACTCCCATCCACAGCAGAAAAACAGCATTCAAGAAATGGGAAAGTTTAAGAATTCAAAATTCAGTCAAATTTCCTGATACAGGGAACAGTGAAGACAGAGTATAAATGAGTTCAGAAAGGAATGATGTGGATTATTAGACAAGTTCAGAAAGATATCAAAAGTAAGAGGCAGGGGCAGAATTTTTTAAGGCTCTGTGAACACGTGCAGATGGTGGGGGAAACAGGCTGGAGGGACAGTAGTGTTCTCCTCTGCCTAAAAAACTCACATAAACCCCAAAATATATATATGGGCCAATCTTCAAGGCCAAAGAGAGGAAAAGAAGGCAGCAAAATTTCTCAGTCTATGCCAAATTGTGTCAATCTGGCCCTTGCTTTAGCCCTAAGAAAAGGTTGGCTTGCAGAGAGCACCTGCAACTCGAAGGAAGAAAGAAATGTAGTACCTTGAATATGTGTAACTCAAACCCTGGTGACAAAAAGATTTGTGAGACAAAGAAAAAAGCCAATAGCAGAGGTTAAACTTGTGTTTCAACTCCCTACAGAATCACTGTAATATATAGAATTAACAAGAACAAGGTAAAGTGATGTGCAATAATGTATTGTCCAGATGATTCCTGTCCGTGGCAGACCAACACAAGCACTTAGATCCATCAATATTGTCTCTGCACAAATACTGAATGCAACTCAATCATGCATCATTAAATCTTGGACTGATTAAAAGATTATTTTGTGTATTATTATTTAATTACACTAGAAAATCACAGTCACTGAAGAGATGGCACAACATTATTCCGACATGGAAGGTAATGATTTCCTTCACCTTATTTTCCTTATATTAATTGCTCCTCTGGAAAAAAAAAAAAAACCCTCAAAGCAATCCTATCCACTTATTTTGGGGAGAGCAGTTGCACAGTCTGCACGCTAAGGAAGGCTTAGTGAGTGTCTGGTAGAGCAGTTTAGTCCCAGAAAAATGCTCCAAGCAGTTAATCTCATGTTGATGGCGAGCACTAACTGGTCCCTGTCGTCAAGCTAAGCATTTTGTATTTACATTAATACAGCAATAGTATCAAAGGTCAGACTAATCCCTTCTAAAATAAGATTGCATCAGACTGAGAGTCCTCCCCACAACAAGAGGTGAAATGATACATTTTGATTAGGTGCAGTGCCTCTTGCATAAGAAATTTAAATGGTCTCTGATCATAATGCAGAACTGGGATGGCCACGTCCACAGCTGGAAAAAACTGAAGTGAAAGCCAACAGCATAAATTACTTCAGTAGAGCAAAAGCAAGTCTGTACAAAGCAAATCAACTCATGGATTTTTAAGTCTAGACAGTATTTGTACCATAACTACTTTGTAAGCATACTAATGACTGTTTATTTTTTATTGCCCGAGGGCAGATGGAAAGAGTCTTTCACAAAGGAATGAAAGGCAGTTTGGGGGGGAAATGGGTAAGTACATAATCTGCAGGAATTACAAGCATTGATTACTCAATTCATACCAAGTCAGTTCCTATTTGTTAAGACAATAAATGTTTAAACACCTCAGGGTCAAAGGCAAAGAACAGCTCCCATCTTACCAGCTAGAGGAGTCACCATCCTCCTCTTTCAAAAACTGGGAAAGATTTCTGACACCAAGAACTGGTGCTTAACTACCAATCCATCACGCAGAATAGACTTTTCCCCTCACAGAATCTCCTCTGCACATTTTCAAGTTTAGGAGTCACAGCAGGTCTGCCCAAATGGCAATGTTCTGTTTATATCCTATTACTGTGTACTGGAATTTGATCTGAGGACGCTTCAAAGCAGAACTTTCAACAGACAGATTTCATTCATGGATGTACATTTGCACTTTTGATTTGTGTGCTGAGATTTCCTTCCCCAGCAGAGGAAGCACTGCAGAGGAAGGAGGCAGAAGGCAGGGATACAGCTGTGCTCCACCTTTTCAGGCTGTTACAGGAACTTCACTGCCTTGGCTAAACAAGGAAACAGCATTTGTGCATTGCTGCCACTGTCCTGCCCACCTGCAATAGAGGTGAATCACAGTTTTAAAGTAAAGGCCCTTTGTAACAAGCCCAAGTAACTCCTGGTTTGGAGTTTAATGAGAGATTCAGTCCCAGGCACTGTGTGTGTGCCACTCTCCCTCATCAAGGGCAGCCTTTTCCCCCAACCTTCCACATGTACCTCACTAACTAAACAGCAAACAGTGTTGCAGAATGTAAGTTTTTCAGTTGAACTGACTTTTCATATTACAACTTCAAATCTTTTAGAAAATCAGATGTCCCAGTTTTAGAAAAATAACCTGGAGTTTTGGAGCTGATGGGTGAGAACAGCTCTGCAATCAGCAGTGTGGGATATCCAGAGCACTCCAGAAACTCGCCACACTTTGATGTTGATTTAATTACAAATGTCTTTCAAGATCCCAGAAGTTGAGTTTATTTTTGAAAGAGAGCTTATAATTACAAAATCAGTATGTATTAAATGAGCATGCTGAAGCAGAACTGCTGGCAGGGGTGTAAGACAAACTGCAAATGAGGCAGAGGAGACAAGTCAACACAGAATAAGGAATGCACAGAGAAGGAGCAAAGCTGATGTCACACAACCTGCTGCTGATATCAGAACTCACAGAGATTTGGACAATTTCATCCAACTGCAGCCTGGCATTCCTGACTGCCTGACCCACTTCCAGAGGTGCCACGACCTTCCCACAGCCATCAAAGTGCCAATTCCAACACAGATAAGCAGCAGAAGAAAGTGCCATTTTGCGGCTTTGCCCTCTCTCTAGAGGCTTGCATTAAGGAATTCTAAATGGATTACACAACTTAAGACATTTAAAGCAATCTTCACTTCTGAATTGGTTTAACTACAGCCAGAAATTCTTAAATGCTTTAATTTCTTTAATAAGCAACAGCCCATGAGAGTCATTTGGACTGTTCTTTCATTTTGCCCTTGATACTTACACTTCAGGGAGAGAAGCAGAGCCTTAAAATGCAAGCCATACAGAAAGCTGTTTAATGGAGATTCCAAATTATAACTTCAAAATGTAGCTCCAGAATGCAGAACAACCACGGCTCTGTACAGCATCTATTACACACAGACAGCAACTAGGAAAAAAATCCTCAAAGCCTTCACAGACTGGGAGAATTCACCAAGCACTAAGCAGAGTGTAAGGCAATCCAGAGTCTTAGCAAGGCTCCAAAAGGATCTCTTAGAGAAATTGCTGCTTGGAACCAGAACACAAGAAGTGCCTGTGAGGTTTCTGCCTCCCACCACCCATGTGCCAGATTGGGCAAAACCTGTTTCAGCAATTTAAACTGCGCAAGGTGGAAATGCTGCAGATCTCCTTCCTAAAACACAGGTTTTCTTCTGCTGCAACAAACCATAAAACTTTTGTTTGACAGAAAAACGGCTGCTGCTCATGAGCACGTTTTAAATTGCTGTACTTCAAAGTGCCAGTGGCACAGGATGGTTTAAGATATTTCCCCCATTCTAAAATGATGCCATTAAATCACAGTGAAGCACCTGTATAAAACCTCAAAATTAACATTTTATTACAGTATTTGTAATAAAAAAGTATACACATATTTGCAATCCTCAGTGTTTCCGATTGCTAATGGCCTTTCTAGAGAGATGCCTCAACCATCACAACCATATGCTTGCAAATCAATGAAATAAATTTCAATGTCCACATGAGTGACAAATTTGTGCTGCTGTTATTGGTATTTTTTAGCCCACTGCTCAGACCTAATCACCCCCACAAGGCACCTTTCACTTGATTTTACTTTCAACAACACTTCAAAAGAACTATGAAGTGGCACACAGTTATATCAGGCAAGGTATTCAGTGTGTAAAGTGCTCAAAAAAAAGCCTCATTATTACTGAGAGAGACTAAAAATTACAGATATTTATATTATAAATATACCACTTTCACAGTTAATCTCAATTTGCTGTGACTCTGCACAGCCCAGTGACAGGGCAAGCAGGTCAGGAACATGATATTCAACAGATAAAGACATAGCTAGGGCTTATTTTTTATGTTTTATTATTTGCAGACACAATGTTTAAATCATGAACTGGGATGCAAAACTGTTGCTCTTAATTAAGCACTTAAAATTAAGTTACTGTTATAAAACACATGGGTAACTTATTTTAATCATTTTAATTTTGTGTGTTACCTATTTCACTTTTATGTTTTCTCAGACGCTTGACACTCAGGAGAGAGCTTTAACTTCAAAAATACATGTTTTTTCTGATTGATTCCAAGCTATACTTTTAACCTCATGGCTGCCTAGAAATATCTGGCTTGTAAGGAACCTCTTTGTTTTCGTTTGGAAATTTCACTGAAGCCCAAAATGGTATGAGAATTTTTCAGGTATTTAATAAAAAGCTGAGGTTACAAAGTGGTAAGAGCAAATATAGTGAAAAGCAGCAAGAGGGATAGCAAGTGAAGTGAAGAAGGCAGGAATGTGCCAACAAGGCTAGACCTGGTTCCAAGGGACAAGAGGAAAAAGAAAATATGAAAAGGAAAAAAGGGAAATCACTGGCATCAAACAATGCACTTTGCCACAGACTCCTCAGTTTTGTTTGGTTTTTCTTTCATAGTCTGCTTCCAGGAAGAAGAGATGCTTCTCCAATGATCTCTTGATAGTTAATCACTCTGATTTTTGCGTGTATTTTCCAGAATAAACCTGTTTCCTAATTTATTTTTACTTTTCATAAACCTGCAGGTTGATCTTCCATCTTTAAAAAGATCAACTATTTTATTATACTTAATATCAGATTATTGAAGATTTTAGTACATGCATGGGCAGTTCATCTAATCCCATTGACCTTTTCATATTAAAATCCAGTTTTATGCTTTATCTGCTCTTTGTTTAAAAAAAAAAAATAAAACGTTGTTCAGATGCTGGTTCTTTATTCTTATATGAAAATTAAGATGAACAGGATTTTTTTTCCTCTTTACAAGGAACTCAGAATATGCAGCTAAGAGTGAAAAGAAGTTGTGGATGCCAAGTGTAGCATTTGGAAGGTAATGTACAGTCCAAACTATGAGGCTGCCTCCTGACTAAAAGGTATCAGCATCCATCTCAAGTAATGACACTCACCTGCCTAGCTCATATTTCCTTATTTAAAATTCATGCAGAGATAATATTTGCTGGTAGATTTCTTCCTATTTCATGAATAACTGATGCCAGCATCCTCATATCCAGCCAATTTATTCCAAAAGAGGCTTCCCACAGGAAAAATAAACCCAACTGTCCATCCCCAAAACCGCTGCTTTATAAACCACCAAACAATAAAAAGGAAGTGCAGGTCTCTTCCATGCAAAGCATTTCAACTTCCTACACAGAAAAAGCACCACGTGTGACAGAGCAGATGAACATTTACAATTAACAAACCCCCAGAAGGACAATAGGGAACAGTTGAAGCAACTTGCACAAATCACATTTATTCTGCCAAAAATCTGCCTTGCTCCAGAAAGCAAAGAAGGGCTGAAGGAGAAGTTTTGGTCATTAAAAATGAACAGTAATTTATGCTCTGCTAGAAGTCAGTGCTGTTTATAGGAAATGTAGCTTTTATCTTACAGAATGAAACAAATTTAACTGCAACAAAATCTTTTTCATATGTGTTGTAAGCATCAGAATTATTAAAGGCTTTTTTCCCATTAATATGCTTCCTCTGTTTAGGATGCTTCAGCTTAACTAAACTTTACTGACTCTTTCAGTTTAATTCCTGAAGTCAACTTACAGAACATCAGAGGCTTTGAATCAAACTATAAAAATCTCAAAGCTGCAAGGTCAAGTGTCAGCCACAGAAGAAAATTCATAAAAGATCATCAAAAGTGCCTGGCAAACCAGAAGACTTTACAAAGAAAGGAAGAAAAAGATTAAAAGTCACCTCGAGAAAAGAATTATCAAGTGGTAGAAAACATTTTTGGAATTTAGATAAGATGCCAAACTGCTACTTGCATAAATAATTTCATTAATATGTTAGTTCACAGAATATCCTGAGCTGGAAAGGACTCACAAGGATCATCGAGTCCAGCTCCTGGCCCTGCACAGACACCCCAATATTTCCAGATCAATCCCATTTTGTCCCCAGGCACCCAGGCCAATGAACCATCCTGCAGCAAAGTGAGGCAGGGACACATTTAATCAATACAAATAAAGCACAGGTTACGTGCAGAAAAAAAATATGGAAAGGTGCTTGCAAAGTTTGAGAAACAGGAAAAAAAAAAAAAAAGTATGATTAAGACGAGACATAAAAGTGTGAAGAAGTCTGAGGTGAAACAAAGGCAAAGTTGGGTTTGATGGATGAACTATTCCCCAGGTCCTTGGGGAAACAGGAGTTCTGCTCTCAGCAGACAGTTTAAGACAGAAGAACACAAACTGAAAGCAAATGATGGCCTAATTAATAAAGTATCTGTCTAACAGATACTAATCACTGCACTGAAGAGAGCCATTGACTGATAACACTGGATAAAAGGAGACAAAAATTTCCAGGAGAAAACCTGGACAGAGCTGGTGGAAATGTGTATCCAGCTACTTCTCACCTCTGCTTTCCTTTATATTCTTGTGCTTGCCCAGGTATTTATCTTCTGACGAAATGGGCAAAATTAAAGTCATTTTAATTTTTAATTTAATGTGTTATCTTCATCCACCACCCACTTTTCCTCAGCAGAAAACCCAGCACTAAGTGTGCCAAGCAGCACAGCCTGTGCCACATGAAAACCAGCCCAAAAGATGAACTAAGCTATCACACCCCTCAGCCTGGAATGCTAACTGACCACTAATTAACAATTAATAATTGTTAATTATTAATTACAGCATACATATTACAACAATTAATAATTACTAATTAATAATCAATAAGCAATTATTAATTGTTGCCTGTGCAGCACAATTAAACTCTATTCATAGCATCCTGAGATTTTTCCAGGGCATGTTTGTTACTCTCTCTCAGGTGTGGAAAGCAGGAACTCTGTGTGTGTGAGGGCTCACATAGAGCTCACTCTTCTGAGGTGTGAAGGGACACTCAGCATCACCACAGCACTGCTGACACAACTCCTGAGCCATGGATTTTCAAGCACCTCACTGACAATACAATAATTTGCGTTATAAATGCATTTATATATTATAATATTATATATAAATAAATTATAAATTGTATCATTTTCACAGCCTATAACAGAAAAAGAGGAGCTTCTCTCCTACTGTTTTTCCCTCCCTCTGAGCTCAGTAAATACCAGAAAGACACAATCCACATGGATTATCAATGCTTACAGGTTACATAACCCTGCACTCACAAATGAAATGGTGGAAGTATTTAATGTCAAAGCGAACAACTGTTACCTTTAGGTGGTTTGTCTCTTTGCTTACCTTTGCTTGCACTCTCAACATGCTGCAATTCATCTGGAAATTTTAAGATGTCCCGGTAATTCTCCTCACAGATTTCTGCCAGAAAATGCAACAAGGTGGTTTTCTGATCTGATGATTTGGTATCTCGGATCTAAAAGGGGAACACAGGAAAAAAAAACAAAAAGGAAAAAAAATTCTTAAAATGTTTCAATAAAGTGAATATTGCAGACTTCAACTTATTAGCAAAAAGTTGCTTTCATGGGTTGCCTGAAAATAAACAGATTTAAAAAATGAAATTTCTTGAATTCTTCATGATTTAGGACTACAAAAGGAATCTATCTTACTATATATTTTAAGAAAGAATTATTAATTTTGATGAGAGTAAGACCTGAAGACAGTCCATAAAGCGCTGAGATTTTAGAATCACCAGTTCAGAATCCCCCAGATAAAAACCAGCTGTGAACAGAGAATAAACAGAACTGAATTTAGAACATTCCTTCAGTGTCTTACATGCCAAATCTCTAAAGGAATCCCTGAAATGCTGCATAGCTGGACATCATGCCAACAGCCAGAATTTGCATTTTGACCCATCAAATTAAAGTAACTCCTTGTTGTAAATCCACATTTTTTTCTTGGAGCAAAATCTAAACCATGCTGTTTTAGGCTAAAGACTTGGAGACCAATTCTATAGAGACACATAAAATAAATGCACCCTGCCTTACTGGAATCCAGAATGACTACCAAAAAAAAGCTAAGGTAATCCTGACTGTAGCTAAAGGAAATTTAATGCATTCAGTTGTATTTATGAAAAGCTGCAGGAAAACTGTGCACAATGGGAAGTAACATGTAAATGTATATTTTTGCTGTTCTTTTGACTGCAGAGGCACTTTTTAGTGGCCTGGAATAAATCAGTATTCTTAGAAGTGATAAGACTCTGCTCTCCATTAGCTTGAGTGCATGAACTGCTGAAATGAGATTTTTTTACTTAAAATAAAAATCTGAACTAATTGTTAGAATATAGGACCAGTGGCATATTTCAAGTAACCCTATGGCTAAATCCCACAGCAGAGTGCACATGTCCAGACAAAGGAACATCATGAATTTAAGAGAATGAGAGAACAAATTTAGGACCAAATTTCTGAGTTTGCCCATTTTCGTGCAGATGTAAAGAAGGAATGTGTAAAGCTGATGGAAGATGCAGCAGAAGCAGTGATCTCTTCTTCACAACAGCAACAGACAGCAGGTGTACGTAAGATTTTGAGAAGAGCACATTTCACTTGATAGAATTAGTAATACATCTGGAAAGAATTGTTTTAACAGCATTTTACTCATCTGGTACAGTTCTTACACAGAAGTAAGCTACAACATACACAACAAATGAAATAAAGGATTTATTTAAGAAGAATACATAAATGCGTGTGTAAAATCTCCTATTTGTTTTCTCATTCTCTAAATCACTTGAAGTTCTAATTCTATAATCCTCATGACAGGCTTGCCATCGATGTTCAATTTAATAGAGGCCTTTCAGCTTTAAGGATTACCCTGTTAGGAATAAATGAGTGCAGTGGAAAAACAGGCTTTTAAAAATATAAGGTATTTAGGCAATTAAGAAAGCAATTTAATTCATACCAATTCAGCGATTAAAGACTAAACAATGCTCAGTAATGGTATGCAGTTAAAGGGCTTTAATGTGTTACATACACAGAAGTTCTTCTGACTTGAAAAAAAAATCGTAGATTTACTGGCTAAACATCTGCATGGAAAAAAGAAATTGCATTTCAATTTGTCTGTGAACAACAGTAGTGGGATTTGCAGTCTTTGATCTCTCTGACATCATCAAGTGGATAAAGCACTTTTTTTTTTCTAAATGGACAAAATTATTTTGCTTTCAAATTACAAGAAGAACATGTTTTGCCACCAAGAGCGACCTCATAACAAGAGTCAGTATTAGCACCTTGTAGTAAACATTTATTTAGAACTTGAATAAATGTTATCAAAATCATTTCTTTGGCCCAATCATAATAAAGTCTGCAATATTCATCCTTATTTTTAACACAATGGATACAGATAGGTCTGCTTGATATTTAGATTCAGTATCTGTACTTTATCTGCACTTTAAAAATCAAGTCCTAAGCCTACTCGTATTATGAAAAATAAGATATTAAATATATACTCATATTCAATAAGCCACACATTCTTTTAATTTTTTTTGCATACAAATGCAATACTTTTTATGTTCAGTTTTTTACTTGCAGTAATTTTGCCCAATAGATACAAGATTCCTTGGCTTGTAAAAAACATAATGGCTTAGCCTGATTTCTGCTGTTCTACATGCTCCAGCCAAGTGGATGAAAAGCAAAAAGAGCCTGTTAAGTTGTGCTTACAAGACCAGGAGCTGGACTTTGAGGAACCTCGTGGGTCCCCTCCAACTCAGGATATTCTATCATTCTATGATTCAGGATAAATTTTTAACACTGCGGTGTTCAAATTTTAAAATACAGGTTTTGAGTTGACGGCCTTTTTTTTGCCCAAGAGATGGAGTTTGGAAATAACACATTCAGTTTACAAGTAAATGAAATAAATTGGTAGATCAGTGTGGGCTACAGAAAGCAGCACCAGCTGAATGCTGAAGCATCAATTTGAAGGTCAACGCCATGAGATCCATTGCTTGGGAAAGGATCAAAGGCCAAGCTTACACAGAGCACAACACAGCACAACCATTCAGATCAAGGGAGACACAAAGTAAGATGTTTAATTCTGTAAGCCAGAAAAACACCACCAGAACAAAACTCTCCCTTTAGACAGAGTAAAGCATTTAAACCATGCCAGTCACACCACAACCCACAGCCAGGAGGGGGCTGGGTTTTTCCCAGGTACTTCTGGATGCAGCTTTCAGGTGTGAGGGTTAAACGTGGCAGCCAATGCAAGGAAAAATTTATGTACGAACCATCACTGGAGTGACACTTTATTATAGCTATAAAGAGGCTCTCTATTGATTTTTATGAGATTACAGACCTTCTCCTACCCTAGAAATCTTTCCCCTCTTCCCACAACAAGGGCTGTTGGACAGTAAATGTCCCCTCATCAGTAATACTCAGACTGGATAAACAGCTTGTCTTGTTCTATTTGCACCATGAACAAAAAGTAACATACCAGAACTTAACAGATAAAACACACATTGATCCAGCCAGAATGCTGCAAAAGCTTTATTGAAACTGAGCTGCTGGTCTTCACTTTAATTCAGCACCACAGCAGCTTTACCTGCACATCCCTAAAACAAACCTCTTTCCTTTCAGCTCCATTCCCATGGAGCAGAATTTTGGAACTCCTGAGGGGGCTCATGCTGCACTGAGGGTTCAAAAAGCAGTTGGATCCTTTGGACACATTAAACAAACACAGCAAACTTCACCTTTAGTGAATTACTACAGCAGCCTCCCTCAGCCTGAGCACTTTTCCTGCCATATTTCTTTTTTTACAGAGCATTCCATGCTCAGGCAATGAAGATGCTCTGGTGCAGGCACAGGAATAGCTGCTCTTGCTTGATACATCCCAAGAATCCTGATGTTGATGCCTCTTATTTGAACAAAATTAAGTTCTCTGCCTTCTGCCAAAGGTTGTTTACAAATAATTTCTATCTTCAATAACATCATACACTGCAACATAACATCCAGAGAGATAATCTGTTTTAAGGATTTGCAATTACTTATTCAGTCATTAGCCTTCCAGCTCAGTCCAGACAGGATGGAGTTGTGCTTTCTTTTCTTTATCATGTTTTAATAAAAGTCGTAAGAAAAACAGATCTCTGTGTATGAAATGATCAGCTCTGTTGTAAAAACATTTATTTTCCAAAACCAAACATTTATCCCAGATCAATACTTGCCTTTTTTCTTCTCATTTTTTCAGACTGTATAATGTAAGTACTGCATCCAGTAAACAGACAAATAATTTTAAGATTGTTCAAGAAACAAGGAAAAAAAATCAATACAAAACTCTGGTTTTACTGAAAGGTGAATTTATCATGTTAGGATTCTGCATCGTGAAATGTGTGCATTCTGCACAAAGAAATGTGTACACAGACATCTTCCACCTTGCTGACACCTGACTTAAAAAAAAAAAAAAATTTCTTAACATGGGGCAGAAAGTCCACTAAATTATAGTCACTGGTCTAAAAAAAGGAGTTATTATAACAAAATGCAAAATGAAGGCTCCCAAATTCTGCTAGACAAGCTTGGAGGCTGAAAAACATTCCTTAGGAGCAAAAAAAATTAAAATTACCCAAGGAATCCTGGGAATGCTTAGCCTGTATTTCCCCGTCCATTATTAAAGACAGAGATGCAGCCAGCAAATGACTTTTCCCTGCTTTGGGCACTTTCTCCTGTGTGCTGAGTTTCACCAAGCTGCACTGCAGTGCTTTATGGCTGCAGCTTACCTTGCAGAGAAAGCTGATGTTGAAGCCGAGGGACTGTGCGTTTCTGGAGCCCGAGTTCATGTAGTTGCCCAGGAACAGCACCAGCTCCAGGAGCTTGCTGAAGCTCTCACTCTTTTTGAGCTCCTCGCAGGCCAGGGTCACTGCCATGATGTCAGGTTTGATGTTGTTCACGTGCTCCTCGAACATCAGCCGGAACAGGATCCCGTTGAGCCGCGCCCGCAGCATCTTCACTGAGCTCATCTGCACAACAAGTACAGCGAAATATTTAAAAAAAAGAGTTTGTTTAGGGGAAAAGCTTATATTAAAAACCCCAGCCAGTAAGCCTACAGCTTCTGCATGCTTTCATTGCCTATCCTGTATTTCCAGGTGCCCCAGGATCCTACCACCTTTGTGTTTTACACTTGGAAAAAAGAGAGCACAGGAAAAATTCCTTCCCGTGCTGATAAAAAGATGGGAGGTTATAAATCCTGATTTTGTAACATGGCAAATGACAGGGATACTGAAAATAATCTACAATTCTGATTCATTAATTTAAATCCCCAGGACCAAACTCACCAGGCTGGGTAACAAAATATGGCCATGTCTTTTGTGTTTTGCACAAGTGATCAGAGTTTTTTCCTCCTGCTTAGCACACCGTAATTCACAAGAGAAATTAAAAATTAGGAAAAAAAGATGTATTGAGCGCTTTTAAACTACTTGAAATTTTTAATTTAATTGCAAGAATGATGATGTTCCAAATCTATCTCATTTTACATAGCAGAAAGATTTCTTCCCCAATGTATTCACCATCAGTGGTGTTCCTGAAGCACTTGGGAAGAAAAGCTTTGCTATATGACAAATCCTGTTTTGACTATCAAAACAGGAAGATTTTGATGTGCTCCTGTCTCTCTCGGCCAAAGTTTGACCATGGTCCTCTGAGGAACCATAATTTTTCTACTGGTGTTACCTCCCAACAGCTACCAGGAGCAGCAGCAATAACTTTCACAGGGAGGACTTGAGTGGCCTGAATAATAATGAATTCATTCTAAAATGTACATAAACATGAAGGCACACCAGATGGTCTCAAACAATTCCTATGATCAGGCTGGAACAAGGAAAGGGAAAGGATCAGAAAAGAAGCATTTCAGCAGAACTAGTGATCTTTTTTTATAAATCTCCATTGTCACAAATTTCTCTATCAGCCTCTATAAGCCAAAATCATTGAAAGTCTTGAAACATTATTCTTCTAATCATTCTGTATTTCAGAAATATCATATGGAAAACATCTGCCTTGAAAGGATCTACTTACACTAATCTGCAGTAGATGGAAATTAAAATTAATCACATAATTTGCTTTAACTTTTGTAGAACAATCTCCAAATGCTGTTTTTACTCAAAATGGCACAGAAAAAAGTTGTGAAAGCTTTAGATCCCAAAACCAGAGTGCAACAAAACATGTACAAGGCCACAAGAGAGTGTGACATAAACATTTGTGAAAAATAATCTTTAATCTTCAGAGAATGTCCTTTCTTCCTTCAGTACTGTGCAGTGTCATGGAACACTGATCATTTATTAGCTTTTGACCACCAACCCAGGAGTAAGTTTTAATTTCACTCCCTGACCTACATAATATTTTAAAACTGTCTTGATAATTTCCTAAGAGCTGTTTCATGCGGGTTGTCTCCTTAAAACTCAGAACATTTTTATTCACATTATGCCCTTCAGGTATCAGTAGAAGATGGCCACAAACGCTATTTTGGTTCCTCCTGCCACACCCTGCCCTGATTTCCCCTTTTGTGGGCCTGCTTCTAAATCCATGTGTTCACTGGCAGAGAAAGAGTGAGCACACTTTGAACTTTGAGGAATCTCATGGAATTAGGGAAAGGACCAAAGCCTACATTCACTCAGAAAGCTCAAATTCTTTATGGCTCCAAATAAAATTAGTGTCAAAGGCATATAAAAAATGAAACATTCCGACAGGTGCATGGAACAGCAAGCACTGGCTTCCACAGGACACAGTTAAAGAGGAAAGAAAATGGACATTTCCTTTCCAGTTGACTGTCAGTGCTGGGCTGCATGTCATTATTCCCCCTCCCGGGCTCTCATAAAGGTCTTGTCTGAACTCTCTACCTAATCAAGTTCTTTATTCAGTTCTTTATGCTTTATTATCATCATTCAATTCTCAAGCCCTGTATTAAAACGAGGATCAAAGGCTATTGGAGAAAGGCAAAAAGCACAATTAAATTTGCCTCACTTCCAAAGAAAAAGCTGACACTCCTCTAATAAAAATTTGTCAACTTACTAAGACAACTTAGCCTCTTACCTACGTTATATTAAAGTTGCTTTTTTTTTCCCTGGAAATGTTCCAGGAAGATTAATTCTGCAGCAGCTCACAAAATTACAATGAGGCCAAACAAGCAGCCAATAAATTCAATTTAAAAGACTGAATGAATCTAAACCAATGGAGGTGCAATAAACTTGTACAATTCTCCCCACTTTGTCTGCCTCCCAGCCAGGACTGCTCATGACAGCTGAACTGGTTAGACAGCAAAAAAAGGGTCAGAGAATATGAAAGTTTATACATCTCCTCAGCCAAATTTATGCTTTTGATATTAAAAATGTTCAACTGGCACTGAAGTGGAAATGCAGTCTCCTTACTGAATTTGCAGCTGTTCCCATATCATGAAAAAATTAACTCTTGAACACAAGGTTTACACGTAGAATTCAGGTAACATGCTGCCTAGCTGAGTTAATGTTACACAGCTGATTCAGTTAATTTATTTTTCTTGCTCTACTTCAACATCAATGCAAACTTTCCTTTACAGAACGTTGTGGTGCCTTTTTTGATCCCAGGATATAACTTCAAAAAGTTCCAATAACTAATTAGATTATATAATTGATTTTAACATCTCATCTAAATGAAAATGCAATTCTAATTTTCATTTACATATCAGCTGAATATTAAGTTAATTGGTCCTTTCAAATAAGTTCATCATTGACTAAGTATGGTTTTTCTACACAAATTTTCAGCAACTTATTCCAACCTTTATTAAATTTGATGGGCAATGGGATTATCCAATTAATATATCTTAATAATTAATTAACACACCTAAATTTACATAAAAATAAAGGGATACACTCTAAATATTATTTAAAGTAGCCTGTCTTCTATTCCTCAAGTCAAGGTTAAGATTATTATTATTATTAGGAAAGTCAAAAATTAATTTGACACATTGGAAAAAAGAACTTCAGCCAAGACTTCATGTTCAGCTGCACTTCTTCCACTTTAATGGATAGTTCAATTATATCAAAATCAGAAACAAATCCAGCATTTTAGCACCAGTAATGCAGTTAGAGGCCTCTAGAAATAAGGCAGAAGCAGGACCCACAAGGCAAAGTACTGTTTTTTATTAAAGCAGATGGTAAAGCTGAATAAGCAAACAAGCTTCAGGAAACTTGGTTCCTTCATAAGGCAAATAGCACCATTTGATGATGTTTGATTAAGCAGTTTTTGCTAATTAATGTTGCATTAAATAATTGGAAACTCTCTCAACTTTCTCCAGTCAGTGTCTCACCAGAAACACAGATCTAGAATAGTGACTGTGGCCATCCTGGGATTGCTGGGGAATAAGGAAACTTTCATGGCTTTTTCAATAACCAAAGGAAAAGGGCAAAGCCCACCCAGGTTCAGACCAGCAGGAATCCTAACTCCAAGGAATCCAAGAGCCCCAGATATGGAAAGCAGCATCCCAATCCTGAAATATCAGCTGAGACAAGTCAGGGGTGGTGTTTATAAAAGGGAATGTGT
Source organism: Sylvia atricapilla (assembly GCF_009819655.1). Taxonomy (NCBI): domain Eukaryota; kingdom Metazoa; phylum Chordata; class Aves; order Passeriformes; family Sylviidae; genus Sylvia; species Sylvia atricapilla. The sequence continues at coordinate 1,811,264 of NC_089174.1, forward strand.
GTCAGAAGAAGGGAGCAGTGCAGGACATGACCCAAGTTAGAAAGATCATGGTGTAACACTAAGGAACTTACAGCAGTAAAATGGAGGGATGCCTATAGAACCCCTTAAATCAAGGCCATTATGCAAAATTTTGCCGATTTTTTTGCTGTTTATAAGCAGGAAACTGAACAGAATCCCCAAACATCAGAGGCTTCCTTTGTCCTAACATCTCCACCTCGCCTTGATTCCATTGTGCATTTCCCTTCAACACACTCCAGATATTCTCTCTGCACAAAACCCAAGGAATTTCTCAGTTTGAAAATATCTAGGAATGGAGGAATATACCCATAAATAGGCGTATGTAAAAACTACGTATATATATATATATATATATATATATATATATATATATATCACAATACACATAATATATACACACAATACATTCACAAATAATATAGGCAGACCAAAACGTATCTGTGGATAAAGACCAAAAATATTGATGTGTTTATATTTTAAAGATATATATGCATCCTATTATTGCTTTAAAGAAAGCAGAAAATATGTATTTATAGAGATTTTTAGACTGTTACTGATCCATAAATGGAAATGTTTTACTTATTGCAGTAACACTAACTAATGTATCCCACTTCTACCAAAATTCCTCATCTTTGCTTGTAAAGAAAATATTTTTGGAACTTTATGCCATTTACTTTAAAAAAAAAGAAAAGAAAAAGGAAATCAATAGGCTAAAGTTTTTCAAAAGAAGCCATTGATATCTTTCATTTTCTAAATCCTCTCCAAAAATCTCATTAGGACAAACCATATTCTGTTACTTCCCCAACTGAAAAATAATTTTTGAAAAAAATCACTCAAAAGGCACTTCTGAAACCAAATTATGCTCAAATCAGAGCTTTTTAGTAAAAAAAAGTCTTTTAAGAGGCCTCTATTTCAGTTTTAATGCATTTTAATGTACATAATGCCTTAAAAATCCAGCAAGAGCAAACGTAGCTCCTGTGGAGATGGGGATAAATCCTGAGCACGTTACAGAAGCTCTCGTCATCATTTTAATCTCTTAGGCTGACGAAGGGAAGTGAAAACAGGAGCTCATTTGCCTAAAGACTTAGGAGGTCTTTGGAAGACCAGGAGCAGAAAGTGATTTCCAAGGGCTGGCACAGAACTCAGTAACTCAGTCTACCACCCTCACCCACCAGCATGGATTAAATAAATTATGGAAATGCTGGAATTTCCTTCTAAGAGAGGCCCCAGCCATTCTAACACTGCTCTTGAACAGATCCAGGGACTGAATGCTACTGAAAGGCACAGAACAATTTCACTTCCAATATAAATTCACACCTCTCCTTGAGCCATTTTGCAAGTCTGTGTCCATATAAATATAGATGTTTTATATATGTATGCATGCATACATATAAAATAAGGGTAATGACACAGTAACTCTTTCAGCTGTTTACGGGTTTTGATACAAAACAAATTTATCAGCTGTCAATGCCATGGGGTAACTGGGTCTTCTATGGACTCTTGGAAATTCATCTGCTTGAAGGCAAAGGTTCTTCAGAACTGTTTAATAAACATTCAAGGCAAGACAGGCAGATAAAACATTTGGCCTGCCACAGGAGTGCCTGTTGCTTTTCCTGCTATACTGTATTTCCTTCCAGAAAAGCACCCAGAGTCACAGAATCAGAGAGGTTCAAATGGAAAGGACCCTAAGGATCATCTAGTTCCAACCCTGGTTGGTCAGAGCCCTGCCCAGGCTGGCCTAATACATATTAAAGAGAGTTTTTGATTAATACTCATCAGGAAACAGTAATTTTTTCCTACTGCAGGTCTTGCAGAAACACTAACAGAAAGATTTGATCCCTAAATTTATCAATTTCTATGTGCCAAAATGGAACTCTGCAGTTAATCCTTGCACTAATACATACCACAACTCCAAATTGCTCTGGCTCGGCAAGATCATTATATTCATCCTTTAATTCAGCTAAGGCATTGAGTTCTTTCTGCTCAGGAAGATTCTTCACCAGGTTCTAAAACAAACAAGGCATTATATCAAATTTGTTACATTAAACTACCTAGGATATTAAAAATAACATGCTTAAAATACCACAACATGGAAATGCACAAGGAAATTACAGGACGCTTATTTTATTTACGCAGCTTTAACATTATATAAACATCAAATCAAAGCAGTAATTATTTAATACAGACATCAGCTGCTCTGCTACAGTCTCTGATTTGAAGAACGTATTAAAAGGTTAGGGTATCATTTTTCAGGGTCTGACAGCATCAAGGAGTTTTGTCCCTCTACAATTTCCTTCTGCCCTAATGGTAGCATCATGCTCATTAAACATCAATCAAGAAATAACTGGTCTGTGTAAAATATGACAGAAGTAGCAAAAAACCCCAAAACAGCAATCATTAGACATTCAAAGTAACTGTGCACAAAATACACTTAAAAGTACCTTACCAAAAAAAAAAAGTCATTATCCCAAAATTGTACAGATCTTTTGGATGGCAAATTCACAGGAACTCGGGAAAAAGTACTGTTTGCTTGCAATCTTATCCATGTTCCCAAAGATAATTGTGAGTTATCGTATGATCTTGAGGTGTCAAAATACAGTTAAGTATTTAAAATATTTATATTAAGACTGAACAATTGTTTTAAGAAATACTCAGTGAAAATGTGGATTGCATTTAAACTTTCATATATACACAAATTGAATTCCAAATAATAATATCTTTGTAGTAGAGGAGATCAATATGAAAATATTCTGTACTTCAGCTGTCCAAGGTGGGGCTGCTCCTCCCCCTTGATTTTTGATTTCACTAAACCTGAAGGTTTCTTAATCATCTGATCTGACACCTCTGATCAATAAACCAAGCCCTCAATAAAATCAGGGCTTGGCACTTATTTTCAAACTGAGGCAACTCAGTTCAGACCAGAGTCCCCAGAATAACCTTCTGCAGGTCCAAAATAGTAAGAAGAAATGAATTTAGAAAACCTTGGAGGAATGGGATGAAGATGCAAACAGGGAAAGATGATAGGATAAATCGAGGCTCAGTGTGGTGGCAGGAATCTGAATCTGTGCATGATGTTAAATAAAACAACACCAGCATTGCTGGGGTGCTAAATCTTTGTGAATTTTAAGGTTGCCATGCTTTTCTGCTGAACTGCCACTGCTCAAACATCACAAGGGGCCATGCACACACTTCTCCTAGAGGGAGGAAATCAGAGAGGGATGCAAAGAAGTTGCATTCCATCCTTTCTTCTCTCCAGCTGAGAGATTTGGGGCTCAAAACGAGACTCAGCCAGCTTGAGAGCAGGTTTGATTTACAGCTAGGTTTGGAGCTGCAGCAGTATCCTGAAACATTCAGGGAGTTTAATCTCTCACTAGAGACGGGCAGAGCTGTTACAGAGTTGTTTCCTCAGAAAGCCTCGTGAAACTTCATTATGCACCAGCTTGAACCATCTTCAGTTTGTCTTCAAAGCTGAAACACCAGAATTCTCCAGAAAGATTTCCTTTTGGAAGGGGAAATTCCAAGGAATTCTTTCATTAACAGTGTCTTTGGAAGGCAGTTTTCATGCTACATATGACCATAATCAAAAGTAGAAGAGAAATCAAAGAAACACAACTGATACCATGTCTTGCCCTGGGATTCTTACTGCTTTGTGCCATTTTACGAGGAAAACCAGCTATAACCAAAAGCAGAGGTATTTTCACATACCTGAATCAAGGACTCACTCAGCTTCTCCTCATCAACCTCTAGAATGATATTTTTTATTTCTTCATAAGGCAAACGGAAGGAACCCAAAAATATTGCTGAAATTCAGTAATAAAATCAAGAAGGTCAAAAAAGATTGATTTACAAAGGCAAACCATTTCTAGCAACTCAAAAATCATCCCTCTATCCAAATTGTGTTTCACAGTTAAGAAGTCTCCCATATAAACATACGCTAGAAAGGCACACTATTGCACTATTGACTTGTAATGAAACTCCTTTCTAAGAAATGAAACTATGACCACAATTTTAGCTTTTAAATCAGTCTCAGCTCCCTAGCAATGTTACTTTCCAATAAAGTTTAATCTTTATGAATGACATCTGCATTCCTACTTAAGCAGACCGACTCAGCCAATAACAGATATCTTGGTCTATTATTATTATTACTGCATCCATATTCAAGTGTGAATAGCTGTACTGTACTAACAATTTGGTAAATTATGTTTATGTGATATTCCACAAAAGAAAATCACCTCACAGGGGTAACGAAGAGCTGGGTAAAAGTAAAAAAACCACCCTAACTCTACCACTTTTAAGGTATCTGAACTTCTAGAAGAAACACACATAATGTAAACCCTTCAAAGATGGAGTTCTCAAAGCAATTTGATCTCAGAATGTTATAAAAATCTCAAGAGACCTCCATTCAGTAAACTACAAAGAATTCTTAACAGATGGATCAGCATAACACTGTAAAAAAGTGCTTTATATCTTTATATTCAGCATAACTACTGTGGCTGATTATCCTGCATCCATGCTTTCAAAATTAGAAGTTTTCTATCAATTGTGTCATAGCTCATTTTCTGCTCACATACGTGGTACTAAACAATGCCCACATTTGGGTTTTACACGTGTATTTGCCATGGGCACAGTTGGACTAGTGACATTTATGGTGTTTCTGATTCAAATAAAAGACTC